>NC_090445.1:1427461152-1427763844 GCF_031143425.1 Pleurodeles waltl
TCACCACTAATTGAAAATGAAGCTCCAGCCTTAAGGGTAGCACTCCACAATTCTGTGTTCTGCCTGCACCAATTCATGCGGTCTCTCCCCTTTCTCCCAACAATTTGTATGCTCAGGAGGAACAGGTGGGAATAAAAACAAGGGCTAAGGGTTGCCAACAGAAAAAGAGGAACTGCGATCACTAGCCTGTGTCATTATATGTTCTCTCACAAAACACTCAGTACTTTCTATAGCATCTGAGAGAACACGCCCTTTCCCTAAGTACTGTTCCAGCACTCGAACTAGAGTAACGCAACAGGCAGAAACTTGGGTAATTTCAAGCTAACCACGTAAACCTTTGGCATTAAATACACTGCTCTTCTTCAGCCTTTGTTTGGAGTCTTTTCATAGGCTTCTCTTATGTGGAGTTCATAAAACATATTATTGTTTACTATTAAAAGACAATGTATCTGTGGGTTTGTATGTCACTGAGTGCTTCCACTGTTTCCTTTATGTGGTGTAATACGCGGGTTTGCCGCACTGTTATCTATGCAGTGTCTTTTCCCCTGTTCTTCAGATCTGCAGTCGCTGATTCCCCTGAACCACATGGGATGAGATAAGAGAGGCTGCCTGGATGCTCCGGGCACATAGAGGGGCCTCACAAAGAGCTGTGATCATGCTTCAACTGCACAATTGGCAACACGGCTGACTGAACAACCTAGCACTGTAGTCGGCTGACTGTACAATCTAACACTGTAGTCGGCTGACTGTGCAATCCAACACTGTAATCGGCTGACTGTGCAACCTAGCACTGTAGTCGGCTGACTGTACAATCCAACACTGTAGTCAGCTGACTGTGCAATCCAGCACTGTAGTCGGCTGACTGTGCAATCCAACACTGTAGTCGGCTGACTGTACAATCTAACACTGTAGTCGGCTGACTGTGCAATCCAACACTGTAATCGGCTGACTGTGCAATCCAGCACTGTAGTCGGCTGACTGTACAATCCAACACTGTAGTCGGCTGACTGTGCAATCCAACACTGTGGTCGGCTGACTGTACAATCTAACACTGTAGTCGGCTGATTGTACAATCTAACACTGTGGTCGGCTGACTGTACTATCTAACACTGTAGTCGGCTGACTGTACAATCTAACACTGTGGTCGGTTGACTGTACAATCTAACACTGTAGTCGGCTGACTGTACAATCTAAAACTGTAATCGGCTGACTGTGCAATCCAGCACTTTAGTCGGCTGACTGTTCAATCCAACACTGTAGTCGGCTGACTGTACAATCCAACACTGTAGTCGGCTGACTGTGGATTCCAACACTGTAGTTTAGCAGTTTGTTTTTAGGTGTATTTTTTGATTTAAGAGCACATGGCTCCCAAGAGTCATGGAATTATTTACAAAGTACCTACTTGCTAAAGTTGTAAATGCCCAATAAGACTTCCTGAAGGTGCTAAACATTCCTCCATTTTCCTTAATGTAAACAAAATATCGTTCTTATAAACACACTGCTATTTGCTGGACTATGTTTTCTACACCACCACTGCCTCCACTAGTAAATCTCGACTGTTTGACCTTCGACCCATGTAAATGAACAAGAAGGGAGGATATTTCACAAGGTAGCCCAACAAAGGAAACCTTTGTCCAGAATAACAATTACAGAACAATTACATTTTATATTAAATACATTAAATGTTGTATGGTGGAATACAAAAAATATATTTATATATTTGCACAATTGTAATACAGTCGTTAAAGTGGTGTGCTAATACCTAAATATTTGCTTTTATAAAGTGGGATGTATCTTCTAAGTAAAAAAAGAAAAGAAAATTAAGCTTCCAGTGACCTCATCCAAGATGGCTGTCGAACGTTTCAGATCTTAACACATATTAGATTTCATTCTATCCAGATTGTTCGTTCTATTCAATATTTTTTTGATCCAGGGCCACTTACTTATGAAGAAATACGATTTCCACATTGACGTCATCCCTGTCCTTGTGCAGGAAGTCCTTCAGGAAGTTCGACACACTCTCCAGGGTGATGTGACCACAGACAACTATATGCCTGTGACAGAAAAATTACAAGAACACGTTAATGGCAGATGGAAAGGGAGTTACAAATGAAGACTCTCCTACAAAAAAGTGTTAGATTCTCCTTGCTATCTCCCTGACAGTTGTGAGAGTGAAATAAATCAGCTCTTCAAAAGTTTTTCCAAACATAAATATCAATGCTTCAGACAACGCTCCCTGTTAGCGGCTGACCAAGCACTTGGTAGATGCATAGAACCAGTGTTAAAATTGATTCATTTTTCCTTCTGATCCAGTAATTGGGCCTATTCAAAACCTCCCCATATTCGTTGTCTATCTTACCCTAGTCACAACCACTGATGCACTAAACTAGGATTTGCCCAGAGCTTTACTAACTGTTGGTACCCTGCATGAGCAGAAGCCAGTGCATGATGTGTAACCTCATCCCAGGGCACTATGGATCTAGTTAGCTAGTTTTCCCTGTTAAAATACAACTTGAGGACAAAAAACAGAACTTGTTGAGTTTTGAATGGTCAAGGATGAATGGGCTGAAAAGTGGTCACTAAGGTTCAAGCTACAAGAGTGTATTCCCTGACTCAGCTGACTTCTGCATCACTGTAATGAAGCAGCCACAATTGAAAACCTAGATGTCTAGAGCATCAAGCCAGTGAAAAAAAGAAATAGTGTACAACTATTTCAAAGTAAAATATTATGGGGCCAATCCATAAACAAAGTTCTAAACCTGTGCCCTGCATGGGTGAAGTTTATAATTTTTTTCGAATCATAATTCCTTTCAGCATTACGATTAGAAGACAGCTCGAGTTATAGATTTCGAGTTACGTGCCAACGGAAATGTAAGTGCCTTTTCTTTGTTTTTTCAACATTAACAATTCAGTGTGAAAATCCGGTGATGCTGTACAAGAGCATATTTTTTCTAAGTGTTTTTCTTTGCGTCGTGGGAAGATATTCTCCTCACCTATTCTTACTATTGTTGAACTTCTTTGTTGCAGAGGTGGTGTGTTCTGGAATCTGAGTCCTCACCTTTTACTAAAGTTTCCAGGCGCTAGACTGTTAACAGTGTCTATGGCGATGTAGGACTCTGCTTCATTCAGAAATCTGGGATCTAGTCTTGCAGCTCCGTCAACTGCCTGCTATGGGTTTTCCTTTATATTCCTATGAGCCTCAAGTTTTGTTATATATTAGAAATCAAGTTTCTAGTTCTAAAATGTATGTGCAAAACCAAACATCTTATACCTGCCTATCCTGCTAAAGACCCCACTCATATGAGTTATGTTCATGGGGTCGAAAAGTTATTCTTCAACTGCTTACATAATATAGTTGTCTGCCACAAAAATTGACCCCAGGGATAGGTTGCTTAAACAAGACTGCTGATGATTTCTCACATTTGCCTGCTGGAGGCCATTAGAGGAGCTCATCTGTCAGCATCTCAAATTAGAATCAACCTGACGTAATGCTACAGATCAGAGTAATGCGAAAAAGGTCCCTTCACCACTCTTGGGGCTGCCTGCTGAGACCCCACTCTATTTTTCTGAAGTTCTAAGCTCCTGGAGTCTTCATTCTGTACAGCATATTTTGGAAAGCTTCTTCAGTCTCCAACAACTGAGAGTGCAAAGAAAGTCAGGTTGCTGAAAAGCACGCAAAGGCAGTGTCTTTGGGAAAATGCCTCAGAAAAGCTTTCCATCTGTGAAGAATTTTACCATCAATAACAAAGAGAAGTGTTGATGAAATGTCTTCGTTGAATTGTGAACAGGGAATTCAGCTGGTTGAAATACCACAAAGAAAGAAAAGCATAACACACATGACCCAATCAATATGGGCAAGCAAAAACTGAGTGAAAATTGCATATCTGCTAATTGCTAATTTGCAATAGCATATGGTGCGCTAATCAGCATGTTAACAATTTGCGCCGATCATGAATTGGGCACCTCAGAATGAATAATGATGTGCTAATAATGTGTGTTGACATTATGCAAGAGGTGCGCAAAGAGCAAATGTGAGCTAGATGCTCCTACGATTTCCGGTAGGTTCCATATATCCAACAAATAGCGTATGTAAAATATAGTAAACACTCACAATTTTGTCCAAAATTGTGATTTCATTTGGAGTGCAATAAGAATTTATGTGCAAGATGGGATTTGCGGCCCACTAAAATCTGTGCCGAACCGTGAATCCAGATCTATTTCAGTGGAATTAATCATGGAGGCAGTTAAGATCCAGTGCTGGGTGAGTGCCAGAATCCCAGGACCTCCAACTTCTGTGGCTAAGTGCAAACCCACATTTCTCCACCATAATTCACACTGACAATCCAAGCCATTTACTGTCTACTCAGGGCTAATTAATATGCTTAGTGCTGACCTTGTGTTTATGCTTAGCAATGTAGTTTTAAATTACCCCTTTCTTGCTGCATTTTTCATATTTAATGCCTCACTTTGCTTGACTGACCTCTCATCCACCAATTACAAGCACTGTAATTCTTCATAAACGTCACCTACCTCTGAGGATATGGCAAACATTGATTGACAATCACAAAAGCTCCCTTTATGTAGTATTTCGCCTACATTATTGCACCAGACTCAGCCTTCTATTTAGGCCCTCTTTGTAAGCTGAAACATTGTGGGGTTTGCTGACAAGGTAGAGAATAGTGAATGGTTGTCTTTCACTGAATCGTTTGACATTATTGCTCTCCAGGAAATGTGAAAGATACCTGCAATCCAACATAAGGCTTTAGGGGGTCATTCTGACCCCGGCGGTCATGGACCGCCGGGGCCAGGGTTGGCGGGAGCACCGCCAACAGGCTGGCGGTGCCCCGCAGGGCATTCTGACCGCGCCGGTTTTGCCGCGGTCAGATGCGGAAAACCGTCGGTCTCCCGCCGGTTTTCCGCTGCCCTTTAGAATCCTCCATGGCGGCGCAGCTTGCTGCGCCGCCATGGGGATTCTGACAGCCCATACCGCCATCCTGTTCCTGGCGGTTCTCCCGCCAGGAACAGGATGGCGGTATGGGTTGTCGTGGGGCCCCTGGGGGCCCCTGCAGTGCCCATGCCAATGGCATGGGCACTGCAGGGGCCCCCGTAAGAGGGCCCCACTTTGTATTTCAGTGTCTGCTTTGCAGACAATGAAATACGCAACGGGTGCCACTGCACCCGTCGCACCTTCCCACTCCGCCGGCTCAATTCTGAGCCGGCGTCCTCGTGGGAAGGCTCTTTTGCACTGGGCTGGCGGGCGGCCTTTTGGCGGCCGCCCGCCAGCTCAGTGCAAAAGCCAGAATACCCTCCGCGGTCTCATGACCGCGGAGCGGTATTTTGGAGGGGGGAACTCTGGCGGGCGGCCTCCGCCACCCGCCAGGGTGAGAATCACCCCCTTAGTTGCTACTCCGTTTCTGCCCAACCAACTAAATCTTGTCCCGCAAAAGGAGGCCAAACTATTTGGGTGAGGGTATCATTAAATACAAGAGCACCCTGGTTAACCTTGCCAGTAATGTGATTCAGGCAATTATTGTAAAATGCTGAAACAACTTCAATTTTTATTTATTTAATTTCTATATCAACAACGTTCTTTACTCTAATATTTGCATTATTAGGAGCTTCTTTGAGACAGTTGATAACATTTCCGAGCAATCATAGAGTGCCCAGAATGGTTTTAATGTAGTGATATGTAGGGGGGTTTAATGCTGCACTGAACATTAATAGCCACGATATATAGACCCCATTAAAGGTTGTGGAAACACCCTCCTCCTCCAGAACTAACCTTAGGAGGAACCAACTCATGTAATAAGTCTTGTAGGTGGACCTGATTAACATCTATGAACACCATTCAAGCAACACACTTTGTGGCAGCTTTTTTTGGAATAGTTTTTTCTAGCATTATTGATTAGATTGTTCTGCCTAGACCTCTTGTCAACATGGTCTTAACATGTGATATTCAAACCTGATGACTGGTGACCATAATCTTCTAATTCTCTGCTCAGCCGGTAGGTTAGTCTAGCACCTCCGTACCCTTGACCAGGCACCTCTGGACCCTTGTCCAAAAATAACTGTGCTCAGCAGCAGGTTTGGAAACTTTCTTGTCCCCACACATTCCTCAATGTGTTTATTATGCATAGTGTGGGTTCTTTTACGACTGTTTCAGTGAGCATAAGGATAATGCAATAGTATGAGAGGTTTTTATAGCCATTTGTATTCACGTGCAAACTATGCTCCTCCAACCTGTCATCTAGTCAAATAACTGCATTCCTCGTTGATTTGATGCGGCCTGCTCACAAGTGAACTGTACTTTGAGGCAAGCATTGGGATGCAATCCCAGACACTTAGAGGAAGTAAGGAGGTGTAGGGCTCTTTACAAAAAAACCTGCTGCGGACAAAGTGAGAGATTGGGGTTTCTAATCTCTCTACATTAAAGGCAGCTAGTAAGACTAAAGGGACCAAGTGTTTCTGGCTTACAATCAATTGTATCAGGAATGGAAATGTTAGCAAGTCTCCACTGAGCTCACAAATCACCCTCGAAAAATGGGATTTCCATTTTACCAAAGTCTACAGGGTTTTCCATTTTACCAAAGTCTACAGTTCTTCCATCTGAATTTATCTGCCTGAGGTACATACGACCAGAATGGGGAATGCACTGAACCTTTTATATTCTCTTTAGAGGGGGTGCAGCAGGAGTGCATTCTGGAGCCCATTCTATTAATTCTTTACATCAAGAAATCGAATTGCCATTTGTTAGAGAGCAGGTAGGATGTCCCATGGATCAGAAAGCGGCTGAAGCCTGCTTTACTTGAGGTTAATGATGCCGTTCTTCTAGCCTGTACACCCACTAGTCTTTCATGCCTAATATTGTCTTTTTCCTCTTTTATCAGTCCCCGCATACAGGCATTCCTAAGGTCTCACATAAAAGTGTGTGGTGTTAAGAGGAGCAATATGAGACCAATTCATGTTAATTACAATGTGCTGACAGAAGTATCCACTTTTCCATACTTGAGGGTTGGCTTTAATTACAAGGGTTCCTGGCCTGCCAATACAGCTCCAAGATGTCTTAAATTCAAGCAGTCTGTGGGTGCCCTTTTTAACTTAGCTCCTAAGGTTGGTGGTAAACCCATTGCTCCTTTTCTTGAAATTTGCATTCCTGTTGCAATCTACGATGCAAGTTTAGGAATATGCACCTACCCCAAGCCTGCAATGTGAAGAGGATCACTTCTGCCTCAGACTGTTGTCACATCCTCTTGGCTGCCCACACTTTCTGTGGCATGAGGTATTAGCCTCACATATATTGATGTCTACATTTAACTTGCCCCACTACATTTATGGCTGGCAGTTTAGCCAGCAAGTAATTATGGGCTGCCTTGACTGTAATGAGGGGTAAATATCCCTTGGTTGTCCTATATCAAAGAACCCTCCCTGTTCTCTGAGTCTACCAGCATGATCCAGTCCGATAAGAGGTGGCTGAATCATGCCTTTTTTTAGAGGACAGGCAGTCTCTGAAGGATGCAGTTGCATTCGAGAAGCCCACATACAGACAATTTATTGTGTACAAACTAATGCTGCTATCGAGGCCTGTCTCGAACATGCAGTTAACCACCGGGAAAGGGCTCTGTTGTTTAAATTCAGATTAGGTACTATTCGTAGCCTGCTTTGCTTGCCCTGGGGAAGTATGGGAGAGCCAGTTTCCGTGTGTGTCCGTGTTACAATGTTTACCTCATCATTACTTCAATTAACCTTTTTCTGCAAATATTATGTTAAGTATACTAGATGTTTTTTATTACCTATATTGAAAAGTCATCCTTCTAGCTTGTGAAGCACAGTCCTTGTTTTCTTGTGTTGCTGTTGGATCCTTTTGCAAATGTGCTGTACGTAATCAAACTAGTATGGACTTTTAATGTGAAATTAATCTTACTGTGTGGTTTAATTAGGGGTGGGCGAGGTGTTCAGCTCTGCCAGTGGAGTTTGTCGAGTTTTTTCCAGTTTCCACTCCAGTTCCAAAAAACTCTACTAAGTGACAAGGAGAGGAGTTTTTTCACTCACACGGCTCGCTAATGTAAAGTTGTCGAATTACAGAAATCGCTATGATGCCGAGCCGAGATTTCTGAAAATGGACGGTTGTGACAGGTCGCGACCGCCCACACTGAGAAAGCTGCTGCTTGTGTTGAGGAAGCTGCTGCTCGAGTAGAAAATTTACTCGAGTGGCAGAAAGAAGTTAGCTCCCTCTGGTGCTCCACGTGATGCAGTTTATGCAGATTTTACAGCGCGGGAGAAACTCCTGGCACTGAAAATCAGCACGAACACAGCAACTTACCCAAATTCTGCCGCTCGGGTATCTCCACGTCACGCTGCAAAGTTTTTTCAGCACTTCGCGGACTTAACCCAGGCTTAGTTTTAATTGTGAAGTTTAACCCCCATAGGTGCAGGAGTTGGCCACTGGCCAATATCAGCACACTCTCCCTGGTGCGGGTCATGACTAGTGGCCGACGCCTGGGAGGGGTTTGTAAAATCTTCCGGTGCGCCACAGCTATTAAAAAATATATATAGATCTATATATGTAGATCTATATGTGTATATATATATATATATATATATATATATATTATATATATATAGGGAGATCACTTTTGTCAATGTGTGTGTGGTTTCCCTGAGGGCTGCGATCGGCCCCCAGGGATACCACAACCATATATAAAAGTGATCTCTTTACATAATCATAGGTTATATATATATATATATATATATATATATATATATATATATATATCGCCACCAGTTGTCTTGAAGCTTGCGTCTTCAAAGCAATGCACATACTCCAACTGATGCGTTTCAACTGTAGCTTTTAGGCAGCAATAAAAAAGTCAAGCTAACTCTTGTGATTATTTTTAGAAAAGGATCTGACTTTTGTCTAGTGGCAGTTTTGATGCCATAAAGTAGCGCAGAAGGTGTATATGCCTAATGCAAAGATCAAATCTGTATTTTATGTCTATAGCTGAGTGGATTAGTAAAGCCAGCCATTACCTGCGCTATAATACAAATGAAATGTATGTGCTGGGGGCTATGGAGAGATGAAGGGCACTTTTGCTGGGTGGTAGTGGGGGAATCCGAGGAGGAGGTAGTGGGAGTGGGAGCACCAATAATGATTGTGGGACTGGGAGCCAGAGGCGCTAAAGAATGTGATGATTGGTATGTGACAAGGTGAAGTAATAGTGTGTCCTTTTTGTTTTTTTGAGTGTCTTGAGAGAACGTGCTGATTGAGGGAAGAAGCGAAGTAAGGTAACCTCTACTGTTGCACACATCACACACACACCCCCACCAGCAATTTTGTGACTGTCTACGTATGCTAGTGTTTTAAAGCAACAGTGTAGTCAGTAGCAGAGATGGCGTCTCAGTGAATGACTGCACTTCAAGCCCTAGCTCGGGTTATAGAGGACAGCTCCGACGTAGGATCAGAGACTGAGACAGCAGATACTGAGATAGCATGTGAGGGATAGGACAATGGCGCAGAATCAGGAGTGATTTTTCAGTCGGAGGAGTCCCATTCAATAACTCCTCTTCCAGTGATTCGGAGGGAGGTGATGAGGACAGTCCAGCTGTCCCTTCACAAGCACAGTCTGTGCAGCAGGACAATAGCGGGTTAGACCAACCCAGAGAGCAGGTGTATGCGGCCTCAAGCACATAGAGAGTACTCTTTTGGAATCTCCCCAATTTACTTCAGCCCCAAATTCCACCACCCAAATCGTATTGTGGAGACATCAAAATTATCTGTCACAAAACAACCTGGTTTTGTAAGGCAGGCACCTGAGTTTTTGGTCCTGGGCTCGGCGGCCATTAAGGGAAATCAGACATTTCTGGAAACTAGACACACGGAGGAGTCAATGGAGGTGTGGCTTGTGTGGATTCCCCAAAGGTTTCTTACCCAGAATACCCTGCAAAGGGGAAATGTTGAATCAAAACTCATTTTTTCTTGCATTTCTGTCGCACAAGCTACAGGAATATGGTGAGACCCACAAAATTCCTACCCAGTGTTTCCTCACCTGTCCTGATAAAATGCTACCCCCACTTGAGTGCCTGTACCTAGTACCTGCGTCAGGAATGGAACACCCCAGGGTCAACAGTTGCCCTCATGTAAGAACTAACACTGACTGTTCTGTAATCCATTCCTAACACAGGCACTAGGCCTACCCACACAAGTGAGGTACCATTTTTATCGGGAGACTTGGGGGAACGCTGGATGGAAGGAAATTTGGGGCTCATCTCAGATTCCAGAACTTTCTATTACCACGCCACAAGTTACCCCATCCTGGGTTCCCCTAGGTGTCTAGTTTTCAGAAATGTCCAGGTTTTCTGGGTTTTCCTAGGTGCTGGATGAGCTAGAGGCCAAAATCCACAGGTCAGTTTTCATAAGGAAAATGTGATGTGTCCATGTTTGTGTTTTAGGGCGTTTCCTGTTGTGGGCACTAGGCCTACCAACACAAGGGAGGTACCATTTTTATTAGGAGACTTGGGGGGAACACAGAATAGAAGAACAAGTGTTATTGCCCCTTGTCTTACTCTACATTTTTTCCCCTTCCAAATGTAAGATGGTGTGCAAAATAGACTTCTATTTGAGAAATACCCTGTAAGTGACATGCTAGTATGGGGACACCAGAATTCAGAGATGTGCAAATAACCACTGCTTCTCAACACATTATTGTATGCCCATTTCTGAAATACAAAGGTTTCCTTGATACCTACTTTTCACTCTTTATATTTCACCAAGTGAATTGCTGTATACCTGGTATACAATGAAAACCCATTGCAATGTGCAGCTCATTTATTAGTCTGGGTAGTTAGGGTACTTGATGAACCTACAAGTCCTATATATCCCCGCAACCAGAAGAGTCCAGCAGACGTAAGGGTATATTGCTTACAAAAATATGCCATAGCTGGAAAAAGTTATAGAAGAAAACGTGGACAGAAATGGCTCTTTTTTTCACCTCAATTTCAATTTTGTTTTTATTTCAGCTGTTACTTTCTGTAGGCAAACCTTAGAGGATCTACACAAATGACTCCTTGATGAATTCAGAATTTTGTCTACTTTTCAGAAATGTTTAGTTGTCTGGAATCCAGCATTGTTTTCACACCCATTTCTGTCACTAACTAGAAGGAGGCTGAAAGCCCACAAAATAGTAAAAATGGGGTATATCCCAGTAAAAGGCCAAAATTGTGTTGAAGAATGTGGTTTTCTGAATCAGGTCTGCCTGTTCCTGAAAGCTGGGAAGATGTGATTTTAGCACCGCAAACCTTTTGTTGATGCCATTTTCAGGAGAACAACCACATGCTTTCTTCTACAGCCCTTCGAAAAAACGAAATTGTTGCTGTATTTTGGCAAATTTCTTGGTTTCCTCCAAGGAAACCCACAAACTCTGGATATCTTTAGAATCCTTTGGATGTTGGAAAAAAAGATGCACATTTGGCGTGAATAGCTTATGTGGACAAAAAGTTATGAAGGCCTAAGTGCAAACTACCCCAATAGCCAAAAACGTGTTCCACACCGGGGAGGGGGAGGCCCAGCACCTAATGGGATTGATCATTTTTAACTGAATGAAGTACCGTTAGAGTTTTGAGTTTGTTTCTCTTTATGTTAGGTTAAGAGATAAGGTAACATAATCCATACATTCTCAGACCCAAGTGGCTTAACAAATGTAATTTGTAATGACAATTATAGTCATAAATCTAATGTCTAGTTTGTGAAAAAATGTCACTGTAACACATCCTGTTCTGAAAGAAAAAAATATGCACATGGATGTAACTCTCAGATCATTAGGGCCTTACGTTGTGGTATTTTGAAACATGTCAACAAGTTTACAATTATTGGTTGAACAAAGGATTTAAAGCTCTATAATGAAAATGTCACTTACCCAGTGTACATCTGTTCGTGGCATTAGTCGCTGCAGATTCACATGTTTGGCACAGTCCGCTGCCTGGTGTTGGGCTCGGAGTATTACAAGTTGTTTTTCTTCGAAGAAGTCTTTTTGGTCACGGGACCGAAGGACTCCTCCCTCTTTGGCTCCATTGCGCATGGGCGTCGACTCCATCTTAGATTGTTTTCCCCGCAGAGGGTGAGGATGGAGTTGTTTGGTATAAATAGTGCCCATGCAATGGAGTGAATATGTATGTATGATAAGAGTTTCTAATAATTATTTACAAATGTTCAGATGTTTAAGGTTCATGATCTACTTCTAAACGGCTACAGGCTTCCCCGGGAGGTGGGAGGGTACATGTGAATCTGCAGCGACTAATGCCACGAACAGATGTACACTGGGTAAGTGACATTTTCAGTTCGATGGCATATGTTGCTGCAGATACACATGTTTGGCATAGACTATAAAGCAGTTACCTCCCCTAAAAGCGGTGGTTTAGCCTGTAGGAGTTGAAGTAGTTTGGAATAATGTTCTTAGTACAGCTTGGCCCACTGTAGCTTGTTGTGCATTTAGTACGTATACACAGTAGTGTTTAGTAAACGTATGAGGCGTAGACCAGGTTGCAGCCTTACATATTTCGCTCATAGGAATGTTTCCTAGAAAGGCCATTGTAGCACCTTTCTTTCTGGTTGAGTGTGCCTTTGGTGTAATAGGCAATTTTCTTTTGGCTTTAAGATAGCATGTTTGAATGCATCTGACTATCCATCTAGCAATGCCTTGTTTAGAGATTGGATTTCCTATGTGTGGTTTTTGAAAAGCTATGAACAGTTGTTTTGTTTTCCTGATTAGCTTTGTTCTGTCAATGTAATACATTAGTGCTCTTTTGATGTCTAATGTATGTAGTGCCCTTTCAGCCACAGAATTTGGTTGTGGGAAGAACACTGGCAATTCTACCGTTTGATTTAAATGGAATGGTGAGATTACTTTTGGCAGAAATTTTGGATTTGTTCTTAGAACTATTTTATTGTTGTGTATTTGAATAAATGGTTCTTGTATGGTAAATGCCTGTATTTCACTTACTCTTCTGAGGGATGTGATTGCAATGAGAAATGCGACCTTCCAGGTTAGATATTGCATTTCACAGGAATGCATGGGTTCGAAAGGGGGACCCATGAGTCTTGTTAAGACGATGTTAAGGTTCCATGAAGGAACTGGTGGTGTTCTTGGTGGTATAATTCTTTTTAGCCCTTCCATGAATGCTTTAATAACTGGTATTCTAAATAGAGACGATGAATGAGTAGTTTGTAGGTAAGCAGATATAGCTGCGAGGTGTATTTTTATAGATGAAAAAGCGAGATTTGCTTTTTGCAAATGTAGTAAGTATCCTACTATGTCTTTAGTAGAGGCATGTACTGGTTGTATTTGATTGGCATGGCAGTAGTAAACAAATCTTTTCCACTTAGATGCATAGCAGTGTCTAGTGGAAGGTTTTCTAGCTTGTTTTATGACCTCCATGCATTCTTGTGTGAGGTCCAAGTGTCCGAATTCTAGGATTTCAGGAGCCAAATTGCCAGATTCAATGATGCTGGGTTTGGATGTCTGATCTGTTGTTTGTGTTGTGTTAACAGATCTGGCCTGTTGGGTAGTTTGACATGTGGTACTAGTGAAAGGTCTAGTAGAGTTGTATACCAAGGTTGTCTTGCCCATGTGGGTGCTATCAGTATGAGTTTGAGTTGGTTTTGACTCAACTTGTTTACTAGATATGGAAGGAGAGGGAGAGGGGGAAAAGCGTACGCAAATATCCCTGACCAATTCATCCATAGAGCATTGCCTTGTGATTCGCGGTGTGGGTACCTGGATGCGAAGTTTTGGCATTTTGAGTTTTCTCTTGTTGCGAACAAATCTATCTGGGGTGTTCCCCAAATTTGAAAGTACTTGTTCAGAACTTGGGGGTGAATTTCCCATTCGTGGACTTGTTGGTGGTCTCGCGAAAGGTTGTCTGCTAGTTGGTTTTGTATTCCTGGAATAAATTGTGCTATTAGGCGAATGTTGTTGTGAATCGCCCACTGCCAAATTTTTTGTGTTAGGAGGCACAATTGTGTTGAGTGTGTTCCTCCTTGTTTGTTTAGATAATACATTGTTGTCATGTTGTCTGTTTTGACAAGAATGTATTTGTGTGTTATTATGGGTTGGAAGGCTTTTAACGCTAGAAATACTGCCAACAGTTCTAGGTAATTGATATGAAGTTTTGTTTCGTGTATATCCCATTGTCCTTGAATGCTGTGGTGATTGAGGTGTGCTCCCCACCCTGTCATGGAAGCATCTGTTGTTATAACGTATTGAGGCACTGGGTCCTGAAACGTCCGCCCTTTGTTTAAATTTTTGCTGTTCCACCATAGAAGCGAGAGGTATGTTTGGCGGTCTACCAACACCAGATTTTGAAGTTGACCCTGTGCCTGTGACCATTGTGATGCTAGACACTGTTGTAAGGGTCGCATGTGTAGTCTTGCGTTTGGGACAATGGCTATGCATGATGACATCATGCCTAGAAGTTTTAGCGCAAATTTTGCTTGTATCTTTTGGTTTGGAAACATAGCACTTATTAGCTTGTGGAATGCCTGCACTCTTTGTGGACTTGGAGTGGCAATTCCTTTTGATGTGTTGATGGTTGCTCCTAGATATTGTTGTGTTTGACACGGTTCTAGGTGTGATTTTGTGTAGTTGATGGAAAACCCCAGTTTGTGAAGGGTTTGTATGACAAAGGTGGTGTCGTTTGCGCATTTTTTTACTGTGTTGGTTTTGATTAGCCAGTCGTCTAGGTAAGGGAACACATGTATCTGTTGTCTCCTGATGTGTGCTGCTACTACTGCTAGACATTTTGTGAACACTCTTGGTGCAGTTGTTATTCCGAATGGCAACACCTTGAATTGGTAATGTATTCCTTTGAATACGAACCGTAGGTACTTTCTGTGAGAAGGGTGTATTGGTATATGAAAGTACGCATCCTTTAGGTCTAATGTGGTCATGTAATCTTGCTGTTTGAGCAGTGGAATGATGTCTTGTAGTGTGACCATGTGAAAATGGTCCGATATGATGTAGGTATTTAGTGTCCTGAGATCTAATATTGGTCTCAATGTTTCGTTTCTTTTTGGGATTAGAAAGTACAGGGAGTAAACTCCTGTGTTTTTTTGTTGTACTGGTACTAATTCTATTGCATCCTTTTGCAGTAGTGCTTGAACTTCTAGTCCTAAAAGTTCTAAATGATGTTGTGACATTTTGCGTGTTTTGGGGGGGATGTTTGGTGGGAAGTTGTGGAATTCTATGCAATAGCCATGTTGGATTATTGCTAATACCCAATTGTCTGTTGTAATCTGTTGCCAAGATTGGTAGAATTGGCTTAGTCTTCCCCCCACTGGTGTTGAGTGAAGGGGTTGCGTGACTTGAAAGTCACTGTTTAGGTGGAGGTGTTTTTGGAGTCTGGAATCTTCCCCTACTCCTTGGGAATTGACCCCCCCGATATCCCCTGAAACCACCCCTTTGGAAGGAACCCTGATATGGTGTGGTTCTTGATTGTTGGCTGGTGGTGTCTGTGGGTTGGCCACGAAACCCCCCTCTAAATGGAGTTTTTCTGAAAGAGCCTCTGCTCTGCGGGGAGTAGAGTGCGCCCATGGCTTTGGCCGTGTCTGTGTCCTTTTTAAGTTTTTCAATGGCTGTATCCACTTCCGAGCCAAACAGTTGTTTCTCGTTGAAGGGCATATTAAGGACAGCCTGCTGGATTTCAGGTTTGAAGCCTGAAGTGCGTAGCCAAGCGTGTCTCCTTATGGTGACAGCAGTGTTGACTGTTCTTGCTGCAGTATCGGCTGCGTCTAGTGAAGAGCGGATTTGATTGTTTGAGATCGTTTGTCCCTCTTCCACTATTTGCTGCGCCCTTTTTTGGTATTCCTGGGGAAGATGGTCTACGAGAAGTTGCATCTCGTCCCAGTGTGCGCGGTCATATCTGGCCAGCAGCGCTTGTGAATTTGCGATGCGCCACTGGTTGGCTGCCTGTGACGCCACTCTTTTCCCTGCCGCGTCAAATTTTCGGCTTTCTTTGTCCGGAGGTGGGGCGTCGCCAGATGTATGTGAATTTGCTCTTTTGCGAGCTGCCCCTACTACCACAGAGTCGGGTGGTAACTGCGAAGTAATAAACACTGGGTCTGTGGGTGGTGGTTTGTATTTCTTATCCACCCTTGGGGTGATGGCTCTTGATTTTACGGGCTCCTCAAAAATTTGTTTCGCGTGCCGTAACATCCCTGGTAGCATTGGGAGACATTGATATTGGCTATGTGTAGCCGAGAGGGTGTTAAATAAGAAATCATCCTCTATAGGATCGGAATGCAGTTGGACATTGTGGAAGTCTGCAGCCCTAGCCACCAGTTGCGAGTATGAGGTACTGTCCTCTGGCGGTGACGGCTTTGTGGGGTATGACTCGGGATCATTGTCCGGCACTGGGGTGTCATACAGGTCCCAGGCGTTTTGATCCTGATCGTCATGACTTATGGTAGTTTGCGCTGGTGAGTGCATTTGTGGCGGTGTTTGTGCCGGCGATGCCTGTGGAGGAGAGGGCGGGGGCGTGACTTTTTTAACCACTTTGGCTTGTGGTTGTGTGTCATCCTTTGGAAGTCCGATCCTTCTTTTCCTCATGATTGGGGGAAGGGTTGATATCTTCCCTGTATCTTGCTGGATGCACAGTCTCTTTTGTGTGTAGTCCGATTCTACACTTTGGAGCTCTTGTCCAAATTTGTGCATTTGGCCACTTAGTCCTTGTTCCTCTGAGTAGGATGAAGGTGTGGTATTTTTCGGCGCCGAGAGAGAATCTTTTTTCGGTTTCGGCACCGACAGAATTTTTGTTCCTTTCGGCATGGATTCTCGGTGCCGATGTTTTTCGGTGCTGGTATCTTGTTTTTGTCTCTCGGAGCCGCTTTCTCGGCTCCGAGGTTGCTCCATGGCGGTCCCTCGACCGGAGTCGGGTGTCTTCGCTATGGGCGTGCCCTTTTTCGGCCCCTTCGACGGGTCGCCTGATTTATGGGTCGAGCCATGGCCTGTTGGCAGTGGCGTCCCCTGGGCTTTCGGTTTGTCGATGGATTTACTTTTCGACGTCTTACTCACAGTTTGTTGCTGTTGTTCGACGTCGGAGTCTCCGGATTCTGATTCCGGAACCGAGAATGTTTCCTCTTCGTCATCGAAACGTTGTTTTGTCGACGTGGACGCCATTTGGTGACGCCTGGCTCTTCGGTCCCGGAGTGTTTTTCTGGACCGGAAGGCTCGACAGGCTTCACAGGTATCCTCCTTGTGCTCGGGGGACAAGCACAAGTTACAGACCAAGTGCTGATCTGTATAAGGATACTTACTGTGACATTTTGGGCAGAAACGAAACGGGGTCCGTTCCATCGGCTTCGATGTCGCACGCGGTCGGGCCGACCAGGCCCCGATGGGGGATCGAAACTGCCCCAAAGTCTTCCGATGATCGGTGTCGATGTACCTAACTATCCCGATACCGAACGGAACAATACCGACGCTTTCTTCCGAGATTCTGACTAACTTTCCGAACCGAAACACGGAGCGAAAAGGAATACGTCCGAACCCGACAGCGGAAAAAAACAATCTAAGATGGAGTCGACGCCCATGCGCAATGGAGCCAAAGAGGGAGGAGTCCTTCGGTCCCGTGACCAAAAAGACTTCTTCGAAGAAAAACAACTTGTAATACTCCGAGCCCAACACCAGGCAGCGGACTGTGCCAAACATGTGTATCTGCAGCAACATATGCCATTGAACTTTTGTTTTTCTGGCCTCAGCCCTGATCTGTATTGATAGCTTTTCACATGTACCCGATATAGATTTCACATGATTATGGTGGATATCTATTTATTCTTATCGTTCACTGATATTATAATGTTCTTCTGATTTTCATGATAAATGTTAATACAAAATTATTCAGTTCTCACGGAACCAAAATATAAGGTTTGCAAAAAAAAGGGGGCAATATCTAACTTCTACCAGGGAAATCCGACACTTCTTCCAAGGGAAAAATGCATGTGTAAGACTTCACCCTAGATCAAGCATGGCGATTAGAAATGAAAAATTGAATAGTCTTTACGTGGTTACATAAAAATACCTGCACTATTCTGTGGATGTAAGTGAAATGCTAGGTTAGCACAGACAACGTGAGCTGATCAAGCCAACTGCAGTGCATCTGCAAAGCGCAAACTGTAGAGGAAGCACTTTGCATTTGCCATCAATTATAGTATAGGAATGGGTCACTTCAGGCCTGTTATAGAGTAGCCAGACTCTTTCATTTTATATTCCACTCTTAAAGACGCTCAAGCTTGCAGAGCCCACTTAAGGGGTTGGGCATCCTTGAGGAATGCCATGAACGAGAAGATAGCTGGAATTGCATTACCATTTACTATATATATGTAAAACATAGCAGTATTGTTTAATCTCTTTATATGGTTTTCCGTTTGCTACATGGATGGGAGGAATACTTGGGGGTCTCAAATAAGATCTGGTGGTCAAGCAAGTTGATGTGTACTTTCTGTTTATCAATAGACTAGAGGATGTGCCATCGTGCACTATAGAGAGAGACTCGTCTTGCCTGTCTCTGATGCATCTTATCCAACTAGCTAACTGGGAGAAGAGTAGAAAGGGAGGCTTACTGTGGCAAACTGGTTTGCTTATGCCACTAAATGAAAACAGGACTAGTTTACCAAAATTCAAGTAAGCAGGTGTGGTTTTGTATTCTGACTCCTAATATCACTAAGACATATTTGTACTTTCACTTGGCACTCAGATGAGTACTTACCCTACATGTACGAAGTAGAGCATGAGAACAAAATATCGCACAGACAGGCTCATTTGAAACAATGGTTCTGTACCAGAATGGAATAATGGTTGTCTTTAAGGCAGTCACCTCCGTCAGACGAAGAATATCCAACCTTGCACCTAAATGAAACTAATATACACCTTTCTTGGGTCCTTATCAGAGAGCTCAAGGCCAACTAGGAGTTTCAGGTCTGGCTGCAGGTATGACATATAAAGCTACCAAAGTCACAACTTGAACACACACCTTTCCAGGTAGAGAAACCCCTGGTACATCTGGGCTAGTCAATGGACTAAGGCGACATGTATGAGAATGAAAATGTAATAAGCAAACTGATATCAACTGGAAGGGAAACTGCTAGAAATCGTGTTTCTGGTTGGCAGAGGTATGCACCTTGTCCAAGCAGGAAGCACAATCCTAATCAGGGTATGTCAGATACAATGTTAATTAAACTATGCTCACTGTCTGATAGCTTCACAGGGCAGGCAGGCTTAAGAGGCAATTTGTAAAGTATTTGTGCAACAAGTCAAACAGTAAAACAGTGGAAACACCACACTAAAAGATACCACACCTGGTTTGAAAAATAGATCTTAATTTATTGAACAAAACAAAAAACAAAACGACAAAAAAACAATAAGGATAAGTCGAGAGTTTTTAAACATAAAAATGCAATACAGTGGTTAAAATTATAAAGCACCAACCAGAGCTATCTGGTCATGCTAGACCAGGAAAAAACTGAAAAGTCAGGCCGACCACGATGGAGCACGTGTCAGATACAGGGACCAACCTTGGCCTGATGAAAAAGTACCTTGTAGCATCATCGGTGGGGCCTGATATGTGAAGTAGAAGAAGCGATGTATCGGCATCGATCCCTCTGGATGTAGGTGATGCTTTGTTCCAAGTTGCGCAATCCGAGAAGCATCATTGGTGTTTTTTTGGGGATATAGGTGATGCATCGTAGTTGAGCTGCACAGCCGGCAATGCAATGTCTTTGTCCTCAGTGGCAGTGGTGATGCATGAACATTGAAGGGAGATTTGTTGGTTTCGACAGGCGCATTGAAAGCGATGCATGGATTTTGCAGTTGCAGCACTTTATACCCATTTCCAAGGGCCCAGAACTGTATTGACACCACTTGGCAGGGTAAGACTTACATCAAGCAAAGTCCAGGTGCTGTTGCAGTATAAAGTGAAGACTTTTAAGTCCCCGAGACTTCAGAACAGGAGGACAGTCAGCAAGCCATTGGAATCACTTCGGTTCTGGCGATGCAGAGATTCAGGTCCAGTCCTTCTCACTCCCAGGCCAGGAGGGCAGCAGGGTAGGCAAAGAAGAGCAGGAGTCTACCAAAGTTCAGCAGAGTGACACTCCCTCCAGCAGCCCAGCCATCCTTCCTCTTGACAGAATGTCCTCAGGTCCAGAAGTGCACTGGGTTGGTGGGGTCAGACGTCTATTTCTTATACTCAGTGGTGCCTTTGAAGTGGGGGAGACTTCAAAGAGAGGCCATTGAAGTGCACAGAGTCCCTTTGCACAGAGTCCCTGCCCTTCCTGCCTGGCTCCAGACTCACTAAAGGTTTTTTTTGCAGTTCTTTATGTGGGATTAGGACACAGCCCATTCAGGTGTAGATGTCAGCTTCTCCCTCACATCCTGCCCAGGATGGGCCAACAGGATGTTAATGGTCCATCCCTCACACCTAAGCTCCCTTTGTGTGTGTCTGTCTGAGGTGAATGCACACAGCCCAGCTGTCACCCACCCAGGAGTGTATTCAGAGACAGGCAAAAGGCACTGGATGATTTAAGGTAAGAAAATGCCATCTTTGTAAGGGGCATTTCCAGAATTACAATTTAAAATATGACTTCACAGCCAGTTGTGATTATAAATTGTGATTCCAGAGACACCAAACGTGGAGGTCCCATTTCTTCATAAATGGAAATTACATTTCTAACATGTAAAAAGGCAATACCAATGTTAACCTACGGAAGAGATAGGCATTGCAGTAGTGAAAAATGAATTAAAGAGTTGTTAACCACCTGGAAATGTAAATCTTAAAAGTACATGTCCAACATTTAATGACACTGCACCCTGCCCTGGGGGATGTCCCGGGCCTACCTTAGGAGTGACATATATGTATTAAAAAGGAAGGTTTGGGAGTGGCAAGAGGGTTAACTTGCCGGGTCGACATGGCAGATTAAACTGCACACACAGGCTCTGCAATAGTAGGCCTGAGTCCCGTTTGATCAGTGCTGCAGGCCCACTAATAGCATTAAATGTACATGCCCTGGCCCTAGGTAGTGCACCTTACTAGGTACTTAGAAGTAAATTAAATATGCCAATTGTGGATAAGCCACTGTTCCCATGTTTTAAGCAGGGACCACCTGCACTTTAGTAGTGGTAAAGTCCCCAGAGTCCTAAACCCAGCAAAAACGAGTTCAGCAAAACAGGAGGTCAGAAGGCATAAAAGTTAGGGGAAACCAGGCCAAAGATGCCAGGTATAACAGAAACAAACTAATAATAGTATTCCTGTAAATTTATCTGAGGAATAGCTGGAACTAAACATCCCTCAGGACAAATGAAACAGAGAGTACAGATTGTAGTGGGTTTACTTATGCTTTAGGCTCTGTGTAAGACATTGGGTTCTAGTTTTTGTATCCATCAAAAAATATATAATGAAAGAATCTTATCTAAATCAAGACTGGAGTCCATACTAACTTCACCAAGACTCAGGCACTAAATGTTTCTCACCCATGATAGCATAGTCCAGTATATGAAGAGACATTTGGGCACCTGATGGGGTACAACCCACCACTCACAAATTGACACAAACAATACACACTAAAGGACTGGGGTGACACTTGGTACGATGGTTATATAAGGGCGCCCAAGCGCACCTGTTAACCTCCCTCACCCCCATGAGGAATATATGGGAGCGGGATATGAGCAGGATCATCCAAGATACAGAGTGGGACTTTATACTTGAATACCCTTACAAAGTATTGAGAAATTCTTGCTTCAAGTTTATACAATTTTCCATACTTCACCATGCCTACCTTACACCACATAGACTAGGTGCTATTTTCCCTACAGTCTCAGCCACATGCCCTCGCTGTTGGGTGTCAGATACTGAACTGCTATACATGTTGTGGGATTGTGTTAATTTACACACCTATTGGTCACAAATTGCCAGGATACTAGCAGAGCTTACAAATAGAGACCAATGAACCACATGGAAAAACTGTCTATTTGGTTTATTCCCTAGACCGAAGACCGCCAAAGTCACAACGTGCTTCGTGGACCTAACATTGATACTCGCAAAATGTCATATACCCAGATGTTAAAAATCCCAGGTGGTACCGAGAGTACCGCTATGATGGGAGGCGGTGGAGGGATGGGGTTTGGTGGAGAGCTCGGCTCTGCATAGGGAAGAACATAGAGGACTGAGGTAGAAGCCCATTGCACTAAAATCTGATGCAATATTAGAAGGATTTAAAACCCTGGACTCCTTTGATGTCACAAGCACCACATAAACCCACAAATACAACATAACAATTACACACATAGCCATGCACCGTCAAACATAGAGAGGGGGGCTCCCTTTCCCTGACATGCACAATGGACATGCAGGACACCTCCATAATGTGTTAATGACCAGCACACACAATTACGGATTCACCATTATCTATTTTGGACACAGTAGCACGTACAGTGAAAAAGACGACAGGATAGTTTAGAACAACACAGAGATAAGCGGGGCGGCAGGGGGTGGGAAAGGGCAGTTTGTTGTGCTGTGTTGTTCTTTGGAACATTATATTCATACTAAACGCTGAAGTACTACCAAGAAAATGCTATGTAACTACACTGTAACATGTAATCACATGAACTACAACAGGAAGTATAGTTATGCTTCATGGAATGTGAGAAGCACAGTGGGAAATATGATCAACGATGATTGCAACATGTAACTGCTTTGTGCAATTCAATAAAGTTTGTTTAAAAAAATCAGAAGTAGGGGTTTTCCCCAATTACTTCATGGAAAAGCCTTAGACGAAATAGGACCTGAGCCAGTCTCTCCAAGGCACCAGAAGCAGAGGAGTGAACTGAAAACTGCCACAGCCTCCTTAGGCCACAGCCTCCTTAGGCTATCTTTAAAATGTGGAACTGGCATCGCCTCCGGAAGAAGATGAAGCACTACCTTAGGTATGCGGTTATTCAGCGGAAGACACAGGCAAAGGCTGGTCTGTTCCCTCATCAAAGCCCCAGAAAGGCTCAGCTGATTCCTATATGTTACAATTTCCGCCCGCTGGCCCAGCGGGGATGTCGGCCGCAACATGGGAGCTGGCTCCAAATGGAGCTGGAGGTGTTGCTGCCGTGCGACGGGTGCAGTTGCACTCGTCGCACTTTTCACTGTCTGCTGTGCAGACAGTGAAAAGCTGTGTGGGGCTGTGCCAGGGTGCCTTGCGACTCCCCTTTCCACCAGCCTTTCCATGAAGGTTCCTACTGCCATGAAAAGGCTGGCCGAAAGGGGACTCGTAATCCCCTGGGCAGTGCTGAAAGCAGCGCTACCCTGGCGGATTAAATCTGCCGGGACCACTGTGGCGGAAAACCGCTGGTCCCGGCAGTGCAACCGCGGCGCTTCTGCCGTGGTCCTAATACACCAGTTTGCACCACCAGCCTGTTGGCGGTGCAACCTCCAAAACAGCCCTGGCGGTCTTTGACCGACAGGGTTGTAATGAGGACCAATATCCCTTTGTCATATGAAATATTACACCTGGGTTTGTCGGGCCCTTATAAGGTCTGGTACATATTGCTTTACTATAACTCTTCTCAGTTTTTTCTGTACAGCAGTACTTTCAGTTTTGTGATCTTAAGTCAGTGGCCCGTGTCTTTGTTTTACCATTTAGACACCAGGAAACCTGCAGAACTTATATAAGGATAGGTGAAGGTGACCCGTAGAACAGCCATTTAAATGTTGACGTGTTTCATTTGCTTCAAGCAATTACTACGACCTGCACTCTAGGTTTAATTCGAGCTGATCACTACTATGGCATACATATTTCTGATTTTATGTTTGCAGTTTTGTACCGCACCTGCCTAACTTCAATTAACTCTTAAAATATTTGTCTCAAGCTCAGCTATTTCTAATCCTATGCTAAAAATCACCAGCCCTACATATAGCTTCGCATTTCGCCTTATTGCAGAATATTGAACAGATCACCATCAGTAAATGGGTAAGTGAAGACACAATCAACTCAAGGCACCTTTGATAGCAAGCAACAGTGACTTTAAATAATTTGAAGTAACTGAACAACATTGCCTCCAGACAGATTTATACTGGACTGCTTATCATCAGAGAACTTTCGCCTCTCAGACTGCACCAGTCGTTGATCAGACAATGTAATTCCTTCTGGTTACGCCGCGAATGTGAGGAAACACGAAACGCGAGAGAGAGTTAGAAACTAACAAAGGTGAAAAAGAAGGTAAACAGGCAATTCCACATGTGAGCTTTACAAATACACACACGCCATCTCTAGGCGCTTCCAGCAGAAAGGGAGGGTCCGGGAGGGAAGCTCTGCCGGGATGGGATACTCTTGTTGAAACTATTTAAAAGAGAGGGTAGGGCTCCGCTGTCAGAACTAATCTCAGTCCATAAGAGGGAAATTCCACACAGCAGCAGCTGGTCACCAGCCTGTGACGACTTTTCCACAGAATCTAATGAAATGTGGCATGCACTGATATTGTTGCATCTGGGAAACTGGTACTATTTCTACTGAATGCACACGCGGGAGCCTTCCTATGTGACCTCTTGAACGGGTCCCACTCTAGGATGACAGCCTCTTTCTAACATCACAGTCACAGAGCCGCCCCATATGATACAACAGTCTCTTAACATCCCCCAGCCACCATCCCACCCTTTCCACTCCACCAGCGCCTGTGTCGGAGGAGGCAGTTTTGTCGGTCAATAACAGTTTTCTCTCTGCGTCTCTCGTTCTCTTTCTCCCACTCTCTCGTTCTTCATCTTTAATTCTGTCCATCCGTCTATCTATCTATCTATCTATCTATCTATCTATCTATCTATCTATCTATCTATCTATCTATCTATCTATCTATCTATCTATCTATCTATCTATCTATCTATCTATCTATCTATCTATCAACCCAGTCGATCGTTTGTTCATCCTTCTGTCTGTCCACCCGTCTGTCTGTCTCTCTACGTATCTGCTTGCCTGCCTTACCTGTCTCTCTATCTATTGTACGGACTTCACTGTTTCCCTGCTTCTCTCTCTCTCGCTCTCTCTTTCCACTGCAACCACTGTATTCAGCCTGATATGTGCCAGTTCATACTTTGGGACAGATTTATGGAAAAGTGGTGCAGCGCGGTACTGTGCCAAAATTGGCAGTGCCACGTCATTTTAGACACAAAGAGATACGCCGTATTTAAGTGAATACGGCACACCCTCTGTAGTCCCATGCGCTGGTGCTAAATTTAGCAGGCAGCGCCAAAGCAGGCATTCTTACACCATCGTGCAAGGATGTCTGCGTTGAGGGGTGTGATTGTTTATGTGTGGGAAGGTGTCCCTTCCTGCACATAAAAAATCACTAATGGCATTTTGGCATTTCTGTGTGTTCTGCATAGTGCAGCACACACAGAACTGCCAAAGCGTCATTTTCAAATGATTGTGTGTGTGCAGGAAGGGACTCTTTCCCACACATAAGCAATAATTTCTGGTATTTTGCTCTTTCTATGCGTGGTGATTAATTAAGCACACATAGAAAAAGCAAAAAATGAGGAGGAATAAACGTATTCCTCCTCGTTGCGCCCTGCTAACGCCACCCCAGAGGGTGGCGTTAGATTTTGGCGCTGCTTCAGGTTTACGAAATCTCATAAATCTGAGGCAGCGTCATAATGCAATGGGTTTTGCTGTGGCATGCCCACAGCAACACCCACTGCACGTCCCTTCCACGCACAGTGTTGCGTGAGAAGGGGCTGTATTTACAAGGTGACGTTAAGCCAAAAAAAGTGGTTTAACGCCACTTTGTAAATACGGCGAAGTGCTTGGTGCCAAAGGAACGTCACGAAAAGAGATGCTCCTGTGGTGCTAGGGGCCTATAAATACGCCCCTTTGTGTCTTGCTAATGCTATGGCTTACCACAGAGGAGCTGTTACCACAATGTGCTGCTATAGTCTAGTTGGGCCTGGAACCATTTGGATATTCTACAACAGATTTAATTGGGCACTCTGGGCTGGTTTGCGCAGTTACTAATGTGTTTGTGTCACAGTGATACGTCTGCTCTTTGAGTGTGGTCACAGTGACCTCGCTCTAGTATAAGGAAGCCAAGGCTCTTCTTGGTCGCAAGAAGTTTTCGGTTCAAAGGATGGAGGGTTCGCCATGAATTGGCGAGATGCCCAGAGATCAATGAAGGGGAGGAGTCATCTGCTTACAACAATCTGCCAGATGTAAACCTAATTTGAACTGTCTGACCCCTTCATAAAGCTAAGCAAACAATACATGTTATCTTCAGCCCCTCAAATGGCCAATCCACAAACATTCCTCGCCACCTTCCTACGTGAGACTATTGAGCCATTTTCTTTGAACTTGGTCCGCAAATAAATCCTTCAGTTATGAGCATGGCCACTGAAATAATGTGATTCTGTGACTGCAACGTCTTCCACATAGTTATACATGTGTCACATTTGCCACATAATCCATAATCTGCTGCATAATTTGCAGGTTTTAACAAACAATGGTTCTATCTCAAACGGATCAAAAGTTACTAGAAATGCAGTGACAAATGTTGCTGCTCAGTTGAAGGCAATTCAGAAAGCTCACTGATCACTTTTTAGCTGCTTATTGCTGTATTTGGGGTTAAAGTGGTACACTGAGGTAAAACCTTTGTTCGGCAAATTAACGTGTGCAAATGACAACATAATGAAATAATACTATCGAAAAATGTGCAGGGTTATGCCATATAATTAGCCTTTTCATTTAATTTAATAAACACTGCTGCATAATTTTGGTTCTCAGCATTGCGTAGTTCCAGTTGCCCTGTTGTAAGATGGGACTTCACTGGGTGTTAAAGATGACATACTCATGAGGCTGTGTCTCCAAGCAAGCCTTGTAAGAAGTTAATAGAGCATTAGAAATAGTACTATAGCTTTTAACCATCAGGCTTCTCCATTGAGTACCTTGTGAGTTACTGCTTGCTTTGCTGCTACCCGTAAGTAGCTCTACTGTGTGCAGTGCAGTAAACTTAATTAGAGGTTTTTGCTTAGTTGAATTAATAAAGCTATACCGAACTAGAAAGCATGTATTGACGAAAATGTGTGCATTTTCTGATCTCATAAGTTGATGTTTGAAGAAAAATGATTAACTTTTCAATGTATATTTAAAGCTGATATCTGACTGATGAAAATCAAATGGTGTTGGGGGGACTCATTACTAATATTATGAACTTGATGCCAGGGGCCTTCAGCAATGGCTGTTATTTAACACCCATGTAGGGGCATTCCACATTGACAAAGCATTTTTTTTACACTACTGCTGGTAACCGTGCCTCGTGCACTGAGGTGATCATTGCTGGTAATCCTGCATATGGTGGCCACTAATGTAATTTTGTCTGATGAGGTCTCTAATAACATTAGTATATCGGGAGGATTTTGATGGAGCATAAGTTGTTCTTATTACAGAAACAGCTGGAGATGCTGGTCTAGCAAGTTTCTGCTCAGCTGCTGAACTGGAGCATACAGTGATACTAATTATAAACACATGCACAGATCCCAAGAAAGGATGAGATGAGGCCTGACAGCTTATTTGCCCAGCACTGAATTCCAAATATAAGCTTGCATCTCGGCCAAACATAACAGTTCATCAATCTTGTTCTACAATCGTCAAAATCTACTTCAAAGAAGGGTTGTTGGTGATAATGGCTTTTTACTGCAATGTTCTCAAGCCTGTATTAACTGATGAAATCTATATGAGACCTGGGTCTTCTCTGGGTTTGCTTAGGAGCTCATTAATTAGCTTTGAAACCAGTGGAGGGCCTATTTCCAGTGCAAGCTTTGATTGGCGGTGTGTGTGTGGGTGGCGAGAGAGGTATAGGATAGCTTAACTCCTAAACAATTCAAGCAGTGGACTGGTAATTCAAAACATGCCAATAAGTAAGATCAAGAAAGGTCAACTCAGACTTCCTGATTTCTGATTGGATTACATTCTTCCCAAAATCTCAGTTTTAGGGCAGTAATGACAAAATATACTATAACAATGCTAAATCCTTCAGATGGACTGCCGAAGGAACCCTTTCTTATATCACTGGGGCATAGTGACTCTCGCCACAATATATTAAAGACTACTTTGGTGAAAGAGTGTCATAGTATGTATGCTTCTGCTTATTAGAATGGTAAGATGCAACCCAACTCTCTCCCCTTTATCCACAGGAGGGCCTGCACTACAGCTTGTGCCTCAGGGATGTTTTGAGAGCGATGGTGCTTTTATGAACCTCAATCAGCTGATACACTTAGAGTACTGCTCTCCCTCACACAGAACCCCTGTGTGTGTCCCATGTAGGAAGAAGCTAAGACTTCAGTGCAGGGAGCAGTACAGACATAGGGGCATACTTAAGAGCCCGTAGGGCCACCTTAGCACCGCCATAGCATCATTTTATTTACACTAACACAGTGCTTAAGTGGCTTTTTCCGCACTTCATATTTACAATGTGGCACAATGCATGCATTGCGCACATTGTAAACCCTTGCGCCACATTATGCCTGCGCTAGGCATAATGTATGCAAAGGGGCGTTCCGGCGCTAGGAGGCCTGCAAAAATGGCACAGTGAAATTTAACAGATTTCACTGCACTATTTTTGGTGTCATCTTTAATGCCTGCTCAGAGCAGGCGTTAAAATGACACTCCCGTAGAAACCTACGGGCCTCCTTGCACCTTGCTACACTTGCGTCAAAATGTTTGACGCTAGTGTAGCAAAGCAACAGAATAGCATCAAAAGTGTTGACGGTATTGTACTAATGGCCACCATGGTGCCCAGTATCATAAATACAGCACAATAATGGTGTTGTTAGGTGCCGGGGTAGGGGTGGGGGGCGAGTGGTGCCGAAAATGTGGCAAATTAGCTCTGATGCACCACTTTTTCTTAAATATGGGCTATCGTATTTTTTCAATTCTCTATGTTCTGAATTATGATCCTCTCTATGTAAAGGCACAATGGTTTGATAAAACAAAATCCTCAGTTGTGAGGGAGTATCCTCTATGCTGAATCTCCAGAGGGGCTCCTGCTGTGTATAAGGTTTGCTCTTGTCACCAGAAGCTACTGTCAATGACACACTAGTTTTGGCAAGTTGTGCATTTCTCCTAACAACTTTGAGTGATTGTATGGCGAACAACCAGAGGCAAAAATACTGAAATACAAAAATACTGCCATAAAAATTTCAAGGACCAAAAGATTGTCTTCCCCTACTTTCCATGTAATGAACGAGGAACATCACATCATAGGGGAGCAAGATTGCAACCGCTTAGTACACCTTGTCCACTGCTCCTCTCTGCTACAGACACTGTATTCTTGTGAGCCCGTCCAGCAGGCAAGAAACTGACTGGCTTGGTTAATACTGGTGTAACGGTGTGTGGCATGCCTGGCCGGTTTTTGTTTTGGTGCCAAGGCTTGCGAGGTGCTTTCCCCGCTTCGGCATTCTGTGTTTTGCTGTTGGTATATTGCTAGCACCACACTCTCGCCTGCTTCCCGTTACGATGGCCCCCTGTAAGGCACATGCCTTAAAGGGGCTTCAAGATTGGGAAGAGCCAACATGCGGTCGCCGTGGCTACTGCTCAGAGCAGCTCCAGTCAAACCCGGCGTGGGAGATCGGAGGAGATGGCAGGAGCCTCTCCGACGACCTGAGGGCCAGAAACCAAGATGCCGCAACAGCAGCAACAGCGAGAGGTTTGGCGGACACTTCTCCTTTCCAGGAATGCTGCTCAGCCTTCCTATAGAGAAATATTTCCTGAGTCTATATTTGGGGCCTTGTCAGCGGCATCTAAGGAATCCTGTAATCTAGAGACGGAGCTTGTAAACCCTCCAAATGGAGATATAGGAGAGACTGCGAATCAACCGGCAAGGAGTCTCGAAAAACAGCTCAAGAATGCCCAAGGAAGCACCAGTAACAGCCCGGAGGAAGCTCCACTTACAGGTATGTTTGACAGGTATGGGGCTCTGTAATGAGAAAGGTGGAACTGTTGTTAGTTCACTCTTGGGGTGCCAATAGAGAGTCTCAAAAGGCGAGATGGTACCAGTTAAATCTGCTGGTGACCAAGTGATTGACTTGACCAACTCACAAAATCCCCTGTCAAGGGAAGATGCAGCCCAGGCTGGTAGGGTAAAAGCTGAGTTTCAGGCTGCTGCAGTGTCCCTGAATGTTGGGGAAAAGTTCTTCTCTATGACACATGACTCAGATCTCTCCAACCTTAGTAGCACATTGTCAGTTGAGGCTATTGTCTCAGATGTCAGTTTCAGTAGTGTTACTGTTGACTCTAAAATACCATCTATAGCAATCGTAAAGGAAGCACAAAATGTACGAGAATGTGGCTCTTGAGCTAAGATGGGACTACTCAGCCACCCAGCAGGTCTATCCAGAGAAGAAAGGTGGGCTGAATTTATTAGTGACTAGTCAATCCCAGGAACTTACTCCAATCAGCTCCCCTTCTGTCATGGAATCCTCACTTTTGCTCATCCTCCAATCTATAAAACATTTACAAGAGGAAGTTTGGAGTGACAGCCGACATGCTGATCTTGCTTCTAAAAAAATTCAAGGTGCCATACGATAAGTCAACAAAACTTGCTCGAAATTGGTGAGCGGATCTCTGCGATTGAAGAGGGTGCTGAAGCCCTTGAGTCTGAGGTGGGGTCCCTGAAGGCCCAACAGACTTCCAAAAATAACCAGCTGACAGACGTAAGGTGGAAGCTTGAATAGTTTGAAAATTGACAATGAGGAAACAACTTATGTTTCTTCAGGATTGCCAAAGGGGCTGAGGACACTATCCACTCTTTCATGTTGACTTTACTAAAAGGGGCATTTTCTGAGATTTACCAATGGAACTGGAACTCAGAGATCCAATGAGTTCACTGCTTCCCCCTTAGTTTTCTGTAAAGGCGGATGTCCATAGGTGATTTGTTTTAATCTGTTCTTTCATATTCTAGTTTAATAGCTGGGAGGAGTAGTAGCGGGTATACAACCAGGTGATGTTCTTCAGGATTTCAGACCTGATTGCTCAGTGCAGGGAGTGGGGAGAGCAGGGGGTTGGGGCGTTGGGTTGGAACAAAAGTATGGGTGAAGGGGTTTGGGAGGATGGTGGGTGGGAGGATCAGGGCAGCACAGGAGATTGGCTTCAGTCTTGTAAGTGGGAGTGGGTTTCTCTTTGTTGCAAAAGTGTATGAGCTTTTTTTTCATGGGGGAATGCCTCACACCTGGTCCGTCTGCTTAAGTTTCACCTAGACCTTTTCCAAGAGTAATATTTAGGTAGCTACGGTTAACATCTGTGGCTTAATAACTGGAAGAAAAGACAAAGGCTAGCTTTTGAGCTCCAGATGCTATAAGCGGATATACTATGTCTCCGAGGGACACATATCGAAGGTACCAGACAGGACATCCTTGAATATCTTTGTTTTCAATTAGTTGAGGGAACCTTTAAACTGGTTAGGACGTGAAGAGTTGTGATTCTTGTCAGGCACCAACTCTTTAATTTTAAGCACACACAAGTGGATAACCAGTGGCAATGGGTTATAATGGAATGTCATCTTTCTAATGAAGTATTTACACTTTGTTCAGTGTATGGTATGGTCTTGGATGATCCAGGGCAGTACGATTGGCTTAATAATGATCTGGCTTTATGGACCCCTCCTATCATTGTCTTTGGAGACTTTAATATAAATGCTACAGGGGATTGGACTCTGAAGAGCCTCAAAAACGACACTGTTCGGAAGCCCAAGGTGTTCTGGTCATCATGTAATTTAATTTGAGACCATGCCTTGGTGGATGTATGGTTGAATAAAAGAGCAGCAGAGTCTGGGTTGACTTATTTTTTCTGCACCACATCAGACATGCACAATTAGATTATTTCTTTGATGGGTTCGGAAGGCCTCAGACTGAAGCTCTAAGTGTGCTTTTGTTATGGGATGAGGATTATATTAAATATATGAATAAGTGGATACCTATCTTTATGAAAGAGAATATTGGTAGTGCTCCTGTGGGGATAGTCTGGGATTATTTTAAGGCCAGTGTCTGATGGGAGAGCCTTCGATTCAGCCGGAACCACCAAAAAAACGGAAAGATTAAACTACTTGAATTATATGAGGCATTATCATCCGCCAAAACTAAGTTGGCACTTGCAACCTTAAAGGGGGACAATCCTCAAGGAATTTTACAAAGGATTGCAATTGCCAAAGCTATAATATTGAATATATACGTAAGAAAGGGTGCTAACAAGTTTCTGGTCTGAAAAGAAAAATCTTACGACTTTGATGAGAGGGTGGGTCATCTACTTGCTATCCACACCAGACACAAATAAGTCGAAGGGGAAATTCTGGAACTGAGAGATCCTATAATCAGGGTAGTCTCTGACCCCTTGGACATCTGCGCTATTTTTCAAAGATTCTATTCGATCTTTTGCACTGATAGTGCAACGTGGGACGATAATGAGGTATTACAATTCCCGAGAGACGTGGAGGATCAGGATTTTTCGGAGGGTCCTCTCTCTTGGGAGATAATCCTTGCTGCTGTCTCTAGACTTCCATTGGATAAAGCAGTCATTACTGACTCAATTCTTTCTGATTTTATAGGGTCTTCTCTGCTACTTTAAAAGGCTATCTAATGGTTCTCTTAATGAAGTTTTACTGTGCCGCTATTACCCCACCCCTGAACTCATGGTCTATAGTTAATATAGTCGTTTTCCCTAAAAAAATAAGCCTCCGCATAAACTCGGTTCATACCATCCAATTGCCTTCATTAACAGGGACACTAAAATGTACCCAAAAGTTTTTGCCACACACCTCTCTTGAGTGATTAGTAAAACTGTATCTCCTAAACAACACGTTTATCCCTGTGAGAGGGACAACCACCCATTTTCGTTGTGTGATATCTCTTTTTGATGCTTCCTCTGTGCCTGGAGACCCTATAGCTTTAATTTTGTTGGATGCCTAAAAGGCTTTCAATAGGGTCTCTGAATATAGGGATCACTGGGATGCTATGCAAAGAATGGGTATTGGGGCAGGATTCATCAAGGTAATTGCCACGGTATACCATGACCCTGTGGCTAAGGTTATTATAATGGGTGGTCAGTCGGGTCAAAAGGTTATTAAAAAAGGAACAAGGGAGGGGTGCCCGTGTTCTCCTCTACTTTTTGCTATCTACAGTGATCCCTAAATTCAGAGACTGGATGATACCCCGTTAATCCCACCAATTCATTCTAATAGATGGGATACAAAGATCTTGACACATGTCAATGATGAGGCTTTAGTCACTTCTGATCCCACAGTAACCCTGAAAAAGATTGAACGGGAGGCCATCAGGTTTGGGAGTTATCCAGAATATATGTTGAACAAGGATAAGACACAAGTCATCATTAATAGTAATATCCTGTCGCGTGACTCCTGGTTGGTGGATAGTGTGGTTTACATGGGGGTCAATATTTCTGCTAATGTTGATAAAACTGTGGGAAATAATATCGATCCCTCAATAGAAAAAACTAGGAGGGAGTTCTGTAGGATTAACAACTTACATCTCTCCTTGGTGGATAGATGCAATATTGGGGAAAAAGGTATCAGGGTGTCTGTGGAGGCAAGTTAAATGTAGTCATTTTAAGAAAGTTCAATTTATGTCTCTACAGGGTGTTTTTAAGGTCAGGTCTGTGTTTTGGGCATTGGGCAACTTAATTTTATGCACCCCTCTATAATAATTCTTTATTGCCAAATATATTTAGAGATCTCTGTATCACTCGTTGGAAGGCCCTCAGCCTCAAGACATTGGGAGATTTTTATTCTTACCATTGTCTCTTTTGAGGAGCTAAAAAGAGAATATAAGATTGGACATCCGGAGCTCTTCAAATATCTCCAGATTCTTGATTTTCTTTAGGCAGAAGGGCAGCGGCCCCTCAGAGTTCTCCAGAGTAAACATGGTGAATTTGTTTTTTATGCGGGAGGCCGTGTCCAATTGGAGAAATATATGGTTTCTTAAATGAACTTATGAAGGATGACCTTGACAAACATGCTGAGATGTGGCAGGTGAAATTTGCACTGTTAAGCCCTACTCTTCCGGATTCTCTCCACCATGCCCAATCTATCTTTCTTTCTGGGAATTTGGAAGTCCAACATTATAAAACATGTGTTGATCTTTATTACACAACAGAGAAGATAGCTATTTGTGGGGAGGAGAGAAAGGGACGTGGTGCCCAAGGTGCAAATTTTATGGGGCAGACCTAATTCATATGTTCGCAGAGTGCGAAATCTTAAATGGGATCCTAGATTAAATCTCTGATTTCTGCAATAAAAAGCTTAAGCTAGGAATGTCTTTGTTCCCCCCCACTGATCCTACTTGGTATTCAGGAAGAAGGGGTTTCTAAAGAGCCTGATTATTTCTGTTTATTGCTATTGCAGTATTTCGGTTGTGTATTGTGTCAGCTTGGATGATCATAAAACTCCAGTTTTAAGCTAATGGCTGGCCTGGCTGCTGGCCATACACATTTGGAAAGGGCCTTATATCTGCAGAAGGGCCAAAGGGCACAGGAAAAGGGGTTGAAGATATCCGCCCCTCTTGCAGGGTGGATCAAGGATCAAAAGGAGACCAGGGGTTACAGTATTGAAATGTATTGGGCAGATTGACCTAGTCAGGAGTAATGGCTTGGGCTTGTGAGGTATTCCGGGGTGGTTGGATTGTCTGAATGCACTGTATTGAGCACTTTCTGTTATCAGTCTTATTGGGTTTTACAAAGGCATAAATTTACGAATTAATTATATGACTTAATTAAGGCTGTGAGATGTTATGTGTATTTATTGTGTTTCTCATGTGCTGTGGAGAGTGGGGAGGTTTGGTTCATTTTATCTGAAGGGGCATATTAGTCTTTTTACAACACAATGACTACTGTTCTTTTAAAACTACAGTTCACTGGAAAGGCAATCATAGGATAGTCATTTGTTTCAATTCTAATCCTATACTACAGAATGTGTACACCCATTTTTATTGTCCTTCCCCTTATTTTAAAATTAAAAACATTATTTTAAGAAGTGGCCGAATATAGGAAATAGGAAATGTAATTTCATAGGGGAAGAGATCACCACTTTCAAGTCAGCGCCGACGTATCTCCCACAAAGTCTGAGAAATCTGGCTCATGTTAGATAAACTGATTTCCATGTAGAATATCTAAATCACCATTCGGTGCTAGATCAAGCATTCAGACTTCCCTAAGGAGAGAATGGGCACAATACATCAAAGGCAGGTTAGTTATCCAGAAAATAATTTACCAGAAAAACCATAAAGTGACTAAAGAGATCCAATGTTATCGCAACAATTAATTGGAATACTTAATAAAACAAACGCCACCTTTAGCAAGCTAAATAAAGCAAATAAATATGCTGGGTTAGTTCCCCAAAATGAACTTTGAAGGGCAGCAATGTGTTAATTTGTGGCACAGAAAGAAAGCACTGATTCCTGGGAATATGTTGAGGAGGGGAATGTGAGAGTCACTGAAAACACCTTTCCTCACCTACAGTAGCAAGTATTCTTGCTAGCTAGTACATTGATGGAAAATGTCGAAGTGCTCAGAACTAGTTCCACAGACATCAGTTAAAGGGTTCAAGTTGCCAGATCTATCCACGCCTGTAGCCCAGGTCCACAACCAAATGTCAGTACCAAGTGGTTCCTGCGATTTTTCTGCAACAACATCTTCCGTTCTCCAAGTGACCTTCCATACTCCCAGGCACCAGGGTGATGGATAGCAGACATCTCTGCTTGCAGCTACTGTACTGGGTTTTCATCAAGACAGTTACAGTTATTCTGTCCCTATGATCTTCTACACCCTCTTTCTCCTAGACAGACGTTTCCCAGGGCAGGTATGATTTCTGGCAGCACTGGCTATCTTTCTTTGTCCCTACAGTAGCTTTCTAGTTCCAGAGATTCAAGACAGAAATGGTGGTAGCATTCTCTCCACGGTCCTCTTTCAGGCATACGTGATTCTTCTACAAGGCGGATGAAAGTCTTTGTTTCTTCTGTTCAAGTGAGCTCTCTTCCAGAAAAGGGTCCCCGTAGCAGCTTTTAATAAGTGAACTAACTTGGTGATTTGCAACAGTTCCTAAGCAAAACAAATCAAAGTTTCCCTCCAGGAACATATACTGTAGAATGGCCCAGCTCTTGTTTCAGAAAGGGGCTTTACTGCAAAAGCTATCTCAGAGACCTTCATACTACTGTCAACCAAAACCCCTGCTCAATTGTTCTCCCCTAGTCGCACAGAGCTCTCCCCGAATGACACCCTCAGGGATCCACTTCTGTTTCAAATGATAAAGGAAAAACCTCAGCTTTTTATAGGATTCCTTTGTTCCCCAACCCATGGTGGAAAAGGATCTCCTCTGGCTGGGACATCCTTTCAAAGGAAGCAAATGTTATAGTCTCTTCTGATAACTAGGTGTGGTTTGGGTATGGGGACTAGCCTTTCTCAACCCACTGTACTGCAGGGCTTTGAAACTGCATGGTAAGCAACAGTGTGCTAGGGAGGATGAGGCGTAAGGTGGAACGATAAGCCATGAGACAGATGGAGTTTTTCTAAAGCGAAGGGATTAACCCTTTACTGAGACGTAATGCTACACAGGTGTTACTTCCACAGAACACAAGCACTACCAAATGTGATTGAATGGCTGATGTTTCCCTCTTAATGTGCTTGGGAACAGCTCAGAGTTTCAGTGAAATGAATACTCTATGTACTAGTGAGATGAAGATTGCATGGCCCCCAGAGTGACCATCACATTGTTGATCACCGTGAGAAATGATATTTAACTCTTTGTCACTACACATTGAAGGTAGTGGGTCTCATCCAACTATCCACTTCTGTTTTAACCCCATAACAAACTGGCAAGACACTTGTCTCACCTTCAAGGAAAACTGAAATAAGGCCATGGCGAACACCTTGGCGAACACCTTGGCAGGAACTGATCTTGACAGGGCTCTAGAGAGTAGGTCACAATTAGGCCTCAAATGACATCTCCAAAATAAACTGTGAAGGACAGGATATCACGAGTGTTGGGATACTACTAAAACAAGAAGAAAATTTAACTTTCAAATGAGTACCCCTCCAAGGAGAAAATAAGTAGGCGTGTATAGTCCCTGCATATGGTGGGCAAGCCATCAATATGCAAAAATATCACACTCTAAATAAGGATTTACATGTAGGTACTACACTTAACTCCAAATATTTCTACCTTATGTTGATGTTGAGCTAAGAATAGAAAGTATACATGTACCTACATAACTCACCTTCACGATATTTTAGTACCCAGTACGAAAAATCTGCATATCAATATTTTCCCCATAATAAGCTGATATACAATATTTTGGAAAACAGACCATGCACACATCTGCAGATTAAGAGGATCTTTGGATCTAGAAGCCTAGAAGCACAGTGATATAGTAGGACCTGGGTTTGGTTAAGCATCACATACTCAGAGGGGTTTAACTTCACCCATTTATGAGCTTGACACTCACTGAGCCTTGTAGCATGGGGCTTGGGTATAGTCAGAATGACCGTCTAACTGTCAGTGACAAGAAGACTTCCACTATTCATTATAAAACATCATGAATGTATATAAATGTAAATATTCTTTCCCAGATGGTGTCTCAAGATTACCTGTCAATGGTGATTTGTTTGTATCATTGATAAAGTGGAAACTGCACATTCTTCAAGTATGTTGAAACCTACTGTTTATCCACATCCTTCTTTTACGTTTATAGGATTTATACATGTATGCTTTTTTTAAGATCCTTAAGCAAAGCCCTGAGAACTTTACTGTTCAATGCCCTTCTTGTCTGAAGACTTGTGCTTTGCATAGTGCCCTGGAATGTGGTTTAGCACTGGTGATTATTTACATAGGATCCAGTTAGCATGCTTTTTACTAACAACCGTCATACACCGATACTACATCCTATCCATTATCCACTTCTCCCAGCCAACAAAACCTATATTCTGCTTTGCTCCAGCAAGTGAGAATTATCTCCTTTCTTTCTGCCTCAAGGAATAATCACCCACACAATAGCTCTCTCATGGCTCCCCAACCCTATCTATTGGATTCCTCAGATTTTGCCATCAGCCTCCTTACTCACCAACTCTTCCTTTCAATACATTGTCTATGTTTCCATTATCTTAGTTCATTTTCATTTGCTCATTTACTGCAGCTAAAACCATGTGACATAGCATAGACAAAGCATAGAATCTATAACTAATATTAGAACTGCTGATGGAGGCCATTTGTGTCTAGGTAAGGACCGACTGGAGAGTGCTAACACTTCAGTGAAGTGGTAGGCCCAGATTCACAAATCTTTTTCTATGAATATTTGTGCTGAATGCCTTTTGTGGATATGCGTCACACCTAAATATCCAGACCAGGTTTTCAAACCACTTGCTGTCGGTAGACGGTTCTTACAACAGATCTGGTGTGTTTTACTCTTGAATTTCAATAAGAACGACAAACTTATTCAAGGAAAACAGGTTTGGTGATTCACGTTTTACTCATTAAAGTGCATTAGAACGTCATACATAAGCAGTGAGTAAGAAACAAGTTCTCACAAAAATACCTGGACAATCAGGCTTGGAGGTACATATTTAATTATATCCAAGGCAGGAGTAAGACACACCTACTTATAGATAAAAATTTGTGAAGCGGGTCCGCACTACATATCCAGTCCATAATCTGTATAAATCATACTAATGAGTTTCATTATGGACCAGTACGTCTAGCTTTGTCCTATAATAGAGCATACACACTAACACAGCGGGTACATCCTAACTTAAGAAATTTACAACTCTATAAAAGGACACATTTATTCAATTGTATCATAAGTATTGTTTTTGAAAACTTCAGCATTTTGTAGCCTTTTACACTTAAAAAAAATAAAACATTTTGTAGTAACAAACACAGATGGTTCTGCATGTAAAATTGTCTAACCACATTAATTAAAAAGAAGCACATAGAAAAAACCTTTCTGGAAAATGTTTCTGCTTTGCTATGCGCCTGGATGATAATGCACACATAACAAATATACTGCATACAACTACACAGAGACAGTAAGAAATATTTTCTGTCTACCTCTGTTTTTTTCCAATTATACCTACAATTTAAATACGTTTAAACAAATACATTGTTTAATTATAGTTCAGGAGACTATCAATATACTGGAAAAAAGAAGGCACTTACCTTAGGAAACTGTAACAAAAAGTTCCAAGGTCCAAACGGCACATAGAGTACCACCTGTCGAATCTTCCTCCATAACACAAGAGAAACCTCAAATGGTTAACTTGAAACTAGTGATGTCAGGGATTTATCCCATGAATCCTTTGGTCTTCTTACAGACCTGACCAGGGTCTCACAGAGTCACAACGTCAACTGCTATTTCCTAACGGTTGAAGTCCATACATAGTTTTCTAAACAATTATTTTGTTGCATATGTTGCAGGGATATTATGAATGATGTAATATTTGGGGTAATTAGCAGTGCATGGAGAGGGAGAGAGTTATAGTTACCTTGGGGCACAGGGTATAGTTATTTGAGATAACTATAACTGGTGAAATTCTATGGTTTTTAGAGTTTAAGATGTTATGTCTTTACTGAACATTTCACCTAACTATAACATTACTTTATCCTTTGTTTTTTCAGTGAATTGCTAGTTTTTTTTTAACATAAAGTTTTATTTTATTACCGTAAGTGTAGCAAACCCCCGCAGCTTGTGGCCTTTGATGTGTGTTGAGGGAGGTTAGCCGCATGACCAACCTGTAGCCAGGCTTTGTGGCCTACCCCCTGTAGGCAGCCAACCCTACATTACACACAGTTTTCAGCCGTAAATGGCGGGAGGGTGGCTGTAAGCTCTCGCGTGCGTCCAGTCCAAGCAGCTAACTGCCCCACAGGCAGCCAAAACCTTCTCCTTTCCCGCATAAAAAGGTAGACCTATCATCTTTCTAAAGAAAAGACCAATACTTTTAATTAAATATATAATTCAATATGCACACAATGAAAATTGTGTTCTTAGTGATTATGTAAAAAATATTTATTAAAAGTTCTATTAAATTACATATCTGTGACGTGTGTTTCTTTTTACAAAGCATTTATTGTTAGATTTTTGGTGTGAAAATGTGAAAATAAATAGAGATATATTCTTATTTCTTTATGAAAAAAATAAAACAAACATGTCTCTTAGCCTATATTTTAACATTCTAGACCCCCAAAAATACAATCATAAAAACAATTACATAAAAGCCTTTGATTTTATGTGATACTTCTTCAGGCCACATAAAATGCAACCTTGCAATTAGCTTCCTAGGTGGCACTGCAGTCCCAGCAGTATAGAAAAAACTCCAACCTGGGAAATGCTTTTAAAAAATATGGTAAGTTCTCCTGAGGTCATGGTGTCAATGGCTTAGGAGACTTAGGGGCATATTCACAAGCCCCTAGCGGCTTCCTGCATCACATTAGCATCATTTTTTTTATGCTAATGTGGCGTTAGGAAGGCTTTCTTGCTGTGTCGTATTTAAAAAGTAACGCAATGCAGGCACTGTGCCACTTTGTACCTCCTTGCGCCAGGCATAATGCATGAAATGGGGGGTTTCTGGCACTAGAAGACCCGCAAAAATGGTGCAGTGAAATCTACAAGATTTCACTGTGCCATTTTCCACATAATTTTTAACACCTGCTCAAACCCGGCGTTAAAATGAAGCACCCATAGAAACCTATGGCCCTCCTTGCACTTTGCCGCACTAGCGTCAACATCTTTTATGCTAGTGCAGTAAAGCACCACTATAGCCTCAAAAAGTTTGACACTGATGTGCTAACAACCTCTATGGTGCGCTGTATTGTAAATACCATACTCATGGTGTCGTTTAGGTGAGGCAGAAGTGACGTAAGAAAACTGGTGAATCAGCATTTGTAAATATGCCCCGTACTTTTTTCCAGTTTTTCTATGGGGCTGCAGGACTCTTGGCAGCCCCCCAAAACATTGAAAAAATGTTTGGTGAGGTCCATCCCTCTTCTAAGGACATCACGAAAAACAAAATTAAAGCAAATAGCCCTTCCAGGGCACTGTGGGGCACTCCTTGAATGAGCAGTTTTTTTCCTGGGTGTCCCGCTCCCATCCAGGACAGCCACTGTTTTTTTTGTATGGAGTGGCGTGGGAAGTGCCCCTCGACCCAGATGGTCCCCAGACTCCCTACAAGTTGCATACATGGCCATACAGAAGCCAACAGTTTTTTTTTAATTTATGGGGAGCCCCGGTGCCCATCTGAGGCACTGCAGACATTCACTATTGTTGGAGGGTGGGTGGGTGACCCAAAGGACCCCCGTCCCACCAGAAATGTAACTTTTTTATCAAAAAGTGGTGTGCCCTGGTGCCCACCAGGAGCACGCGACAACTAATCCTGAAATTTCTTTTGTTAAGTTGGGTGCCCCGCCACCCACCGGCGCACCGCACAGCTACTGCCTCATTTGGGAATGCGGGGAGAGACCCAGAGCCCTTGCAGCCCCACGTGCTCTTATCCTTGCACCCATCACAGGTGCAGAGGGAGTCGACATTGATTCAACCCCATGGGATGGATTTTCTTTTGCTCTGCCGGTATTGGAGTAACTCTACGCATTTCACTGCCAGAGAGCGGTGTTAGGCAAATGTTTTCTTTTTCCACCAGCCAGGACCAGCTTTGGGCTCCCTCCCAGTGGGAGATCTTTGCATTTTCCCTGCCTGCACCCACAGGCAGGGAAATAGACGTGCACTGGGGGTTGGAGACCCCAGGACACTGTTACTAAGCCAGCCCCAGGGGATGGGGTCCCTGGGCCATTGAAAGGCTCAGGGAGGGGATCATGCAGACCCCCTCCCCTTTACATAAAATGTCGGCCCCGGGGATGGTGTCCCTGGGGCCTCTCCTGGCTCAGGGAGGGGGCACATAGCCCTTCTCCCATTTATTTATTATATGCAGGTCCCAGGGATGGGGTCCTTTGGGGCCTCTCCTGGCTCTCCTTTATTTAACTAATCAACATCAAGGGATGGGGTCCCTGGGGCCTCTCGTGGCTCAGGACGCCGGCCCGGGAGCCCCCTCCCCTTCATTTAACTTATTGGCACTGGTGGATGGGGTCCCTAGTGCCTTTGCAAGGCTTGGGTAGGGATCTGGCTGACAAACCCCCAAAACTTACACCGCACCCACCCTGACCCACCCCCGGGCCCTGCCCCCCAGTGGAGTTTTGATAGCAACCTTTGGGTGCCCATGCTTATAAAAAAAAAAAAATCTACCACAGATTTGCAGATCCTCCGGCCACAGATTTGCAGATCCTCCTTTGGCCGTGCATTGCAGGTTTTAGCCACAGGGCTTACCCTGTGGCGAACATCCAATAGGCACCTAACCGTGCGCTATGCACAGCCTTTGCCCGTGTGCATGGGTGTGGCCAGAGGCATTTTTTAACATGGAACTGCAGAGAAAACACTCTTGCTTTGCCTTGGATAAGGACAAGATGTTGGGAGGATTTCTCCTTTACAGAAGCAGAGCTTCACCTGGAGAACCTGCTATGTGTATATTTTTTTAAGTGCTTCCCGTTGAGGTTTACTTTCTGAGAAATGAGCACAGGGGCCAGAATGGATCTTCACCTGCTTATTTATCCAATAGGAGCCCACAGTTTTCAGTAAAATGTCTACCCAGCTGGAGTACTTTCTACTGGATAATTAGTAGGTGCTACCTTGTTGGTTAAATGCATAGTGCACATTTTACTCTATCACTACATAAAGGTCCACGAGGTTTTCTGAAAAGAGATGAAAAGTTTTCTGGCTCTGGCCAACTGGCAACAGACATAGAGTCTCTGTTGGTGAGAGCTGTAATAGCTCCCACCAAACGACAGCAAATTATTATGTCTCGAGAGTGGGTTCTCTTAGTCCTGGGGAGGTGGCAGTCCCCAGGGCCATTAAGAGCTCCAGGAGGTGGCCACGGGCCCCCAACATTTTTTTAGGGCCATCCCCGGGGAGGTGATGGCCCCTAGGGGCAGAAATTGGGCAGAGAGGGACCTCTGGCTCTAATACACAATTGTGGCCACAGGGTGGTGGTGGTCCCCTGGGCCCTTTGCAGTACACAAGTGGGGGGGTCTGCACAGCCACCATCATATTTAATATGAAAGCCCTGGAGAGGTGGCGATCCCCAAGGCCTTTTAGGGACTCAGGAGGGGTGGCTGCACCTCCCCCTCCAATATAAAGGGCAATCGCCCTGCCCCAGGGAGGTGGCGGTTGCCAGGGCCGAGAACAGCCCTGGGAAGAGAGGCTGTGTGTATCCCCCTCCCCAAAAAAATAAATTTTAATATGGCCCCCGGGACCTTGCCCAAACAGGGGCTCAGCTTTAAAGAAGCATGGGGACCCTGTTTACATATGTTTTCTAATATTCCCCAGGATCCTTGGATCCTCTGCGGTTTCACTGGAAAAATAGTTAAAAGATGCTTTTTAGCGCTGGCAGGGAACCTGGAGGACCTCACAACCAGGGCTAGGGGTCCAGGATGGTCATACCCTAGCCCCTTCATTTTTGGGACTCGGCTGAGTCTGAGTCCCAAAATGGCTGCCAACAATTCCTGACTGAAGTGTTGGCAGCCAATCAGATATCAGCACTGGGACTGTTTGAACCGCGAAGGATCTGCATCCTTAGATATCTATATTTTTTCTAGCTTTAAATATCTCTGAATCTACTGAACAGATTTACACCAGATAACAAAAGGGGCGCTTTCTAAACCAAGATCTAGCTTTCTGCCATATTTGGTGTAAATCTGTCCAGTGTTGCGGGCTGTAGTTGTGTCTAAAAAATCCCTATGGAAATTATATGGGGGAAAAAAAGAGTTTTGGGACCCCCCCTTTTTCTCAGCCACGCTTGAGAAATCACTCTAAAGCTTTCAAGACAGTAGCTGAAATGGGTGGCAAGCTAGCTTTGAAACATTTGTGAAGATCTGTCAAGCAGTGCTAAAATTACTGGCAAAACAAAAACATGTTCCCTAAGGAACCAAGGGCCAGGTGTATCAAACATTTTTGCGTTCGTTGGTGATCGCAAAAATGCATTTTGGTATGTGTTGGAATTTGCACTTTTGCAGGGTCATCCCCATTCTTTTTGTCTCCTGCCTCCTATTTTTTCCTGACCTGTTTTTGTTGGCTTTAGAACTCTGAGCACTTTACCACTGCTAACCAGTGCTAAAGTGCATATGCTCTCTGTGGAAATTGTATGGTTGATTGGTTTATCCATGACTGGCATATTTGATTTACTAGTAAGTCCCTAGTAAAGTGCACTAGAAGTGCCCATGGCCTGTAAATCAAATGCTACTAGTGGGCCTGTAGCAGTGGTTGTGCCAGTCACCCACATAAGTAGCTCTGTAATCATGTCTCAGTCCTGCCGCTGCAGTGTCTGTGTGTGCAGTTTTTAACTGTAAATTCGACTTGGCAAGTGTACCCACTTGCCTGGCCTAAACCTTCCCTTTTCTTACATGTGAGGCACCCCTAAGGTAGGCCCTAGGTAGCCCCAAGGGCAGGGTGCAGTGCATGGTTAAGGTAGGACATATAGTAATGTGTTTTTATATGTCCTGACAGCGAAATACTGCTTAATTCATTTTTCACTGTTGCAAGGCCTGTACCTCTCATAGGTTAACATGGGGGCTACCCTGAAAAATGATTAAAGTGTAGATTCCCTTTGGGAGCGGATAGACATATGGAGTTTGGGGTCTCTGAGTTCACAATTTTAAAATACATCTTTTAGTAAAGCTGATTTTAAGATTATGTGTTTGAAAATGCCACTTTTAGAAACTGAGCATTTTCTTGCTTAAATCCTTTCTGTGACTCTGCCTGTTTGTGGATTACCTACCTGGGTCAGTTTGACAGTGACACAAAGGGAGCAGGGGTGTAATCTGCATTTCCTGATGAGCCATCTATGCTAGGAGGGAGGGGAGGAGTGGTCACTCACACTTGAAAAGGATGTGCCTGCCCTCACACAAAGCAGTCTCCAACCGCCTGGTGTGTGCCTGGGGCCTGGCCTGGGCAAGGCAGGATTTCACAAACAAGAGAGACTTTTCTTTGAAGTAAGCCTACTTCAAAGGGCAAAATGGGTATAAAAAGGGCACTCAAAACCACAGACTTTAGAACACTTCTAGAAACCGAGAGGAACCTCTGCCTGGAGAGGAGCTGAAGAGCTGAGGAAGAAGAGCTGCTCTGCCTGTGCTTTGTGGCACTATCCTGCAGTTGCTGCTTCTGCCTGTGCTAGAGGACAAAGACTGGACTTTATGTGCCTTCCATCTTGTGAAGAACTCTCCAAGGGCTTGATTTAGAGCTTGCCTCCTGTTATTGAAGTCTCAGGGACAGCAAAGACTTCTCTCTCACAGCATCTGGAGCCTCTGCCGAGATTCCTACTCTGCCAAGTGGTGCTCATCCAGCTCCTGGGACCCTGAAAAGAAAAGCTGGCAGGACAAGAGTGAGATTTCCACGCACAGACCGCCGTGTGGGGAAAAGATCGACGCAACTCCTATTTGTGGGCTGAAAAATCGATGTGCCACCGGCTCTGTGGCTGAAAATCGACACTCGCCTGCAACGCGACCGTAAGATCGACGCCCACGGCTGCAGGAACGATGCGCAGCATCACTGACGGAGGCTGGTGAAATCACAACCCGCACAGCTTGATTTTCGGATCATCGTGCGGCTGGATTTCTGATGCAAACACCATTGGGCGTGTAAAAACGACACAGGGCCACAGGACCCGAGAGTGCTGACTGGATCAACGCACCGCTCTCCTGCGGAAAGAAGAAACGACGCACGCCGACCCAACTGAAGGAGAAACGACGCAAGGTCTCGCTCGTGAGTGAAATTGACGCATCGCAAGTCCTTTTTGACACACACTCGTGCGGGGTTATTTTTGACGCGCCCAAGGTACATTTTCACGCTAACAGCTAAATTAAATGAAGACTCTTTTTGCATTTTTAGTGATAACTTGATTTGTGTATTGTGGATTTTTGTCATTTTGGTCTTGTTTTGTTTAGATAAATATTTTGTATTTTTCTAAACCTGTGTTGTGCCATTTTGTAGTGTTTTCATGAGGTTACTGTGTGTGTTGGTACAAATACTTTTCACCTAGCACTCTGAAGTTAAGCCTGTCTGCTCGTGCCAAGCTCTCAAGGGGGTGAGTGGAGGTCAGCTGAGGTTGATTCTCTTTTATCCTGACTAGAGTGAGGGTCCTTGCTTGGACAGGGGGTAACCTGACTGACACTCAAAGACCCCATTCCTAACAGTATGTATCAAGTCCAATTCACGATTTGGTAACTTGTTACCGAATCACAAACTGGATTTGCGACTACATACTGATTGGGTATTAGGAAGGGGCATGTCAAGGGCGTCCCTTCATAATACCGAATAACAGAGGTATGTATGATTGTTTTGTGACTGCGAATGTGGTGGCAAAACAATTGCAGTTACCACCAATTTCAAATTGGTGTTAACCCATTCGCAAAGGGGAAGGGGTCCCCAAGGGATCCAATCCCCTTTGTTAATGCAGGCAAAAACATTTTTTAAGAGCAGCCAGTGGTCTCATGAACCACTGCCTACTCTTAAAAAATTAAAAGAAAACTTTTCATTTTTCTTTTTTAAATGCATCCGGTTTTCCTTAAAGGAAAACGGGCTGCATTTGAAAAAAAAAAGATTGCTTTATTTAAAAGCAATCACAGACATGGTGGTCTGCTGATCCAAGCAGGCCACCATCCCTGTGATTGTAGCCAGTCGCAATGGCTCGCATGTTGTGACGTACCTCATGAATATTAATGAGGTAGGTCCATTTGTGAGCCCTTGTGGATCGCTATACAAAACTCCTGGAGTTTCATACATTCCAATAGCAATTACTAATTGTGATTCACAAAACAACACAATTTGGTAATCGCTATTGGAAATCATGATACATCTGGCCCCTAGGGCCTAACTATAGCTACCTACTGGTCCGCCAGTGGCAGTAGACTATGTATATATATATATATATATATATATTTATATATATATATATATATATATATATATATATATATATCGTTTTTTTTTTTCAAAAACTGGTTTGCCCTCCTCCATTCAGGATAGAACTCACAGCACACTAATTCCTCCACACCACGATGTTTAAATGGCACCAACCACACATTGCGTTTCAGTAGCCTTTGTCAAGTCATAAAACATTGTGCGGTTGGTGCCATTAAATCACTGTGGTACAAGGAATTGGTGTGCCGTGTGGTCTATCCTGAATGCACGATTGGTGAACTAGTGTTTGAAAACATGGAGGACGCAAGCCGCCCGAGCACCTGTGTCACCTAGCGGGAAGCTGCTTTCTCACCACATCTGCACAATATAAATATATATATCCTACAATTAAAGGACCTACATCACTAACTGGGGCCAAAAATACAAATACCATAGAAATGTCCATGACCTCGTAGAGTGTGGTGACAAGGCCTGCAACACTGCAGATATTATGATCAATTCCCAGGGAACACTGTGTAGGTTGTAGGGCTCCCCAGTGGTTGGCAACACTTATCGAGGCATGACTTCTCTGAATGGTTAGTGGAATGACACGAGCAAAAGGGCAGGAGAAACTTTGAAGACAATTTTTATGAAAACTATCCTCCTGAATAGAAGCACTCTCACAACAACAAATCTTTAGTAATTACAACAAATGTCTAAACTTCCAAAACAAGAACAAGGTCTTAAAAATTTGTTTTCTTTGGTGGTTGCTGAAAAACAACGCTTGGAAAATAGCAGCCAACAATTTGAGTTCTGGAACAGACATCTGGCAATGGAAGGATGTTTAAGCAACACTTTGACATCACCAGTTGCAGTAAAGGACTCCTAATAGAAGTGGAAGATTCACAGGGTGGCACCCTAGGACCAGTGGACCAATGGAAATCGGCTATTTCACATTATTTTCAAAAACTTAAATATTCTCGTTCATGTCTTGATCTCCTTTGCACTTTGGTGCTCTTTACATTGCAACAAAAATTTAATGAACATTTAAAGCATTAAGCAGAAAACCGCACACCATTTATGCACCATTTTCAAAAAGCAAAGACAAAGCGATAGGGAAGCTCGCTGGCATTGTTGTTTGCAAAGACAAAGCAAATGTTTGCTCAAAAGGATGATATTTCAGAAGCGTGACTCGGCTTGCCCTCATGCCTGTGTACTGCCGCACCAGGTGCTTAACAATGAGAATCCCCTATAACATCAACATGCCACAAAAAACATATACTTATTACTGCTTAGTACCCTGCTATAGATTGTGTTGTGTCTTCTGAATTTATAACCCAATAAGGAATAATTTGTGCTATCCACAGCCTGTTCTGGCCCCATGACTTGCACTGCATCTTGTCACAGTTTTCGACATTCCAAAGAGGAAGGGCCATAACCCTGGTATATCCAGAGGCATAGTCATCCCAATACCTGTGGGTGATGAACACTTCATCCTCCATGTTCCAGATTCTCAGTGACCTAATGGATCTGAACTCAGGATTTGTGCTCTCTAGTGAACCAGGATCTGCCTGGCACCATCACTGTTTCTATGTTCATAGACTAAACAAGATTATCCATGATTCATAAACACTCAACCAGATGGGCAGCGTTTGACTGTGGTTTTGGCTACCATCTGAGATCAGAAACAGATTTGTGAACTGACGACAGCAACTGACACAAGCCTTGGATATCTCAGGAAGAAAAAGCCAGATCTTTCTTTGGGGTGAGGAATGCAGGCTTTCATATATGTATGACAATTTTGGATGTGCTGATGGTTTAACTAGTATACTCCTAAATAAAGTGTGTGCACAATAAATTAAGTTAAATATTCTGATTGGTGAATTTGGAGCTCAATGTGGACGTATTTGAATGCACTGCCTTTTATGAGTCAAACAAACGTGCACATGCTGATTCTAGCTCTCCTCGTGTCTCCCCTCTAATTACGCTAGTCTTTCACCCTCGGATGTCAGTGCAGTCCGCAACTATCTTAAAAAGTTGTCCAGAAATATGCAAAACACTCGCCGTTATATTATATTCAACAACTACTGCATATATTCAAATTTTCGCAACCTACCGATAATATGGTAACTAATTTTAACAATATGCTCACACAACATAATCAATAGGTAAAGTGTTGTTGAACAAAAGATTATATAAATGTTATATTTGCAGACAATGTGGACAGAGGTTTAGGTATGAACCCTGTACCTGTTGAGAAATAGTGATGTATGGATGTGACTGCAGAATTATATACTTGACAAGTAGAACTTAGTTGCTGTCTGTGAACGAACAACTTGGCAATTCCTATTCATCGGCCCAATAAATGTTTGGAACATATAAACATCAACCTTGTTTGACTGGTATAAGGTTTAATTTGATGATCACATTGACAACTAAGGGCCTGATTTATAATATGGAGGACAGCTCATCCTCTGACAAGGTGACAGACTCAATTTCTCTGTCGCCCTGACGGAGATGCCCTCTGCCAAATTATGAAATGTCTGCTGGCCCAGCGGACATTTCAAGCATTGACAGGAACTGCCGTCATGGTGGTTTCTGCCAATGCATTGTAACTTTGGTGGACATCTCCATCAAACATGACAGCCGTATTTAACAGTTACTTTTTTTAATTCTCAAAGAAATCCCAAAGCTGGATTTTCTTTTTGAAAATAAAAAAAAGATAATGTCCCCAACATCACTGAAGTTTTCTCCCAAGGAAGGGCACTGAGGACTTTTCAGCACCCCTTACTTCAAGTTTTTTCCTTGCGGCGACGAGCTGTAAAAAACAACTATATGTGTGCTCATCTTAAATTAGGACATATAACTAAACCTCTGATGGCCCGTAGGGCCTTATTACAACCTTGACGGAAGGGTTTCCTCCAGCACAAAAGTGATGGACATCCCGTCTGCCATATTATGATCTCTTTATATTTAATGGAGATCATAATATTACAGACGGGCTATCCGTCACAATTGTGATGGCAGAAACCCCTCCGTTAAGGTTTAATAAGGCCCTTAGTCTGTTAGGCTGTCGGAGGAGATTCACCACAGCTGAGTAGTCTCCCCCGTCGTCAAACTACCATCTGTCTAAATTGAAATCAGATGGGCAAGCCATAGTCTAGTTGGGGAGGGAACTCTGCGCCATTACAACAGAGTTCCCACTCCAACAAGATATAAATCAGGCCCTAAGTGTAGTATTTACCCGGTGAATCAGAAAACCACTAAAACAAAGGGATTTGAGAAGCTGTCCAGTTGGCTTCGACTAGGACCTCATTGCGAGTACCCTGGTTTTTATCTCAGTTTTTCCTTCCTCACTGTAGCTACCAGCATCTGCATCTCTGGGTGAGATGGAAGGAGCTGGAGAAGACCATAGTATTTTACAGGGTACACATGAGGATACCCTCAGAAATGAGAAACTATAAAGGGGATATCTAATTCTGCAGCTGTTTGAGACCTCATTTTCTTAATGTCTCATTTTCCTTCCGAGATTCACTCAGGTGAAACATATCGGATCCGCATAAATCCACAAATCGTTCTTGTCTGAAGGGGCTGCTAACTTCTGTTATTGGCCCAATTGAAATTACAGGGTCCCTCATAATGAGATCGGTGGAATAACACTTATTAAAATGACCAAATACTGTCTGCAAACTCACCTAATGGGAGTCAGAAAGCTATGTTGCATCCAAAATTGTGATAGATACTTCAACATGACTACATAAGATTTACAGAGTACAGGGCAGGTTTGGTTAGCGATTCTATGCATTTATGAATCACAGAGAAAATGTGAGGTATGACAACTGCAGCCATTAGTTTCCGTGATGCTAACTTGGTTGTCTGCATTAAACAATTTGAGATGATTCTAGATGGCATTCTTACCCGTTAATTCTGAGCTAAACCCACTGCCATTGAGGTATGCACGATTTGCAGCCAACATGCGTTTAACAGGAGCAGTTGTCTGGTGAAAAACTCTGATGGAGCAAATCAAGTTGCCCCTTATTTATTTCTCCTGATGGTTGTTTAACTCGATAAACAGAAAATAACATTGGACTAGTGGACTTTCACCTTGCAGTAAATATAATGATAAATACCTTTGCTGCTTTTTGGCTAGGTTTGTGCTATCGAAATACCATATATATATATATATATATATATATATATATATATATATATATATATAAATATGGCCAATTATGTTTCTACCGCATGGACATATTCCAGAGAACTAGTATTTAGGTGATGTCCAGATATCAGACAAAAATACAGTGAAACACGTTGTTCTGTGTGACCCATAGACAGAGTTGGGCATCCCCAAATAACGGCAACGGTTCGATGGTGCTAAAGCCCCAAACAGTCTACTGCTGTTCCAACATATCAGTTAAGTGTTTTTCAGAGCAGATACTCAAAGGTGATCCTGACTACTCCTAAACAAGAAAGATAATGTGAGGGCAATGTCTAGTAAATATTATAATATAGGTGGCTTATTGTTAAACGTAAGTAACCTCTTTCACTACAAAGTGGTATCTTGGATACTAAGAACTTGAAGAAGTGAATACCTAGGCTTACTTTACTAGAAAGTTGCTCAAACAAGACATTTGATTTCTTTAAATGTCTAAACGATGAAGCGTGTACCACCAAACATTTAAATAAAAAGATTAAACTCGGCTTTGAGAAAACATGTCAACCTCTCCAGGAGATAAAGATGGTGATGTAGGAGAGTTAAAGAAATGAAAACGGGCATTAAGTAAAGGTCACAGAGGTACATTTCTTTATATTTTGTATCAGTGTGCAGTCCTCTCAAGAGATGCCAAAGCATTCCAATTATGAACAATATGCCCGAAGATAAAAAAATATGTAATTTAGAAATTGAAACACTGCTGTCTCTGCACATAACTCAGATATACTGAGAATCTTTTTGTCTCCAAAATATGCTACAAACTACAACCACACAAATAGTATGTATTTCCCATAATTCTGTGTCAGGCCATTTTCAAGGCATGAAATAAAGGCCAATACTTTGACATAAACACCTCTTAACAAGTAGCCCGTTGTCAACTTCCCATACAGAGGCATAATTTATCTGCTCTTCTGAAATCAATATCACCCCGGTCTTCATGAAGATCATAGCTTGTGACTCCTTGTGGGAGTGATCTTAACTGAAAGCAATATGGGTGAGAGCTTAAGGGTTTAGGAACCATAACAAATCTCCCAACAATAGGAGGGCCATATATAAATGGATGAGAAACATACTGAAAGTGGGGTTGTTTATGTGTTCAAAAATGTTTCAGAAGCATTGCATCAAATCTCTGTCTTCTTATCGTTACATGGGAAAACACGTAGGGCCTCATTACAACCTCGGCGGTCTTTTGTAAAGACTGCCGAGGCTGTGGGCACCAGTATACCGCCAGTGCTGGCGGTATATCTGGCTCCCTATTTCGACTTTTCCGCTGGGCCAGCAGACAGTGTTACCGTCCACTGGCCCAGCGGAAAAATCACATCAACATTGCAGCCGGCTCGTAATAGAGCCGGCAGCAATGCTGATGTCCAGCGGGTGCAGTAGCACCCGTCGCGCAAATGCGCGATGGGGCTGTGCCTGGGGGCCCCTCCACTGCCCATGCAAAGCGCATGGGCAGTACAGGGGCACTCCGAGACAGGCTGGGGGTAAGGGGAGTCGAAATCCCCAGGGCAGCGCTGCTTGCAGCACTGTCCTGGTGGATTATGACCGCCGGGACCGCCATGGCGGTATACCGCCGGTCCCGGCAGTAATACCGTGGTGGAAGCGCCACGGTTGTGATAAGGCTGGCAGTACCTCCAGCCTGTTGACGGTACTACCGCCACTATAGCCCTGGCGGTCACCGACTGCCAGGGTTATAATCAAGGCCATAGTTGTTAAGTATATCCGTAGTATACCATGTTCCCAATAATCACCTGAGTATTGAAAGATACCTGAAAGATGTCTGGTATTTAGTCAGATTCGTTGAGTGATGAGAGGCATGAGCTGTGGAAGGCAATTGAATGTATAGAGGAGGCCCTAGAGGCTTGTAACTTTGACATCAGTCAAAAATTATTTCATGGACCTCTGGAACGGGAATTGGCACTGTAAGACCTTGTGGAGCATAAATCAATAGCAAGAATTTCATATATCAAGTTTTTAAATTGCAACACGCCTTTTCAGTTTGAAAATCTGAGCAGGTAAACAACACCAGGCATGAGAGGAGACAGCAAGCTTCAGAAATATCATCTTTGTATATACTCGAGAACTAAGGTTTCGGTGCTAGACTTTGTGGAGTGAGTTTGCCCCAAGGCGGCCTCAAGTTCAAAGCCGATGTTTCGGAGCAGTAGTGTGGAATACCTTTAAAATCACACAGCCACACCTTCTTGGACTTACTTTCTGCCTCTGGTTGAGTTATATGTCCCTCCATATTTCTTCCGGTTAAGGATGAGAGCAGCAATTTCTGGCACGTAGCGAGCAAACATGGCCTACATGCGTGAAACAAGAAAACAAAGAGAATGGCATGCAGAGAGTGTCCACTGCAGCAGAGGCCGCAGAGCCTCCTGGGAGATACTTACTTTCGTCCACTAACCGCACTATAGGAACCACCATATTTCTTGCGGTTTCCTATTAACTCTATGATTTCAGGGACGTAACTGGCAAACATGGCCTAGGAGGAAGACAGGAGACAGAAGAGAAGACTAAAAAGAGAGGCCCAAGAAAGGAGATAATGCTTTTTAGAAGTGCTGTCCCTCAGATGTGAAAATGCAAAAGAAATGAAATCCATGAAAGTTACCAAAAAAAATGATCTTGAAAAGTCAGAAAATTCAAGTGGAAAAGTTAAAAAGTCTTCTCTTCAGCGAGGCCCATGTCAAGTGTTTTTATGACTCTGGATGGGTGCATGCGTTTGTTCCTGTGTGATCTTGGTATGTGTATATGTCTGAGTGCATGCATGTGGTAGGTAAGGCTGCAGGAGCTCACCAAGTTTGTGTTCAAGGATTGTGCAATATCTTCTTTCCCTCTTCATCCCAATTCAAAAGTAGTAGTAAATAGAGCAATGTATATATATATATATATTTATTATTTTTTGGGCATCAGTTTTGGCTCAGACGAGTAATATAAAAAAGGGATTTTTTTTAAAGTTCAAAAAGTTTGTCTGGAAAGATCACATGATAGAAAAAACAGGTAGTAGGAAGAAAAAAAAATCTATCTGTCTGCCATGTTTTGTCCAACAAACATCTCGTCTGTGGCTGCTCATGCAAGAGCTGTTGCCAACTTGCCTTTTTCTGAGGGACCAAATGTGTGGAGTTCTTTTTGGGTCTAATAAATTCTATAAGATACAAATATATATATATATACTGTATATGTATATTATAGCTATATAAATATATATATGCATACAGTATATATATATCAAATATAAACACACACAATACAGTATAATATATATATATGCATTTGGGTTCCATTAGCACTTACCTTTTTCTAAACATAAACTTTGCTGTTTTCAAAGCATTAATTGCTAGTGGGCAAGTCCTTTAGTAAAGGGCTCGTCAGAAAAGGGGTTCCCTGTTTGCTGCTGTGTATGGCCTATTTCAAAAACAGCAGTGTGGGATCCCGTACAGCTTTATTGGAAGTGCTATGCGTATCAGCACGGTATAGGCTAGATAGGGGCTAAATTATATATACTATAGAGGTTAAATTTGGCACTGACATTTTTGGATTACATAGATTGTACTCGTACTGGTCTTATTTTCCACCTGAATTTGGAACGACAACAAGTTCCAAATGTTTTGGACTGGTTATTCAGTACAAATTTTGTTTTCAAATGTATCAGGTGGGGCAATAATTTATGGAAATTTGCACCAGCATCAATCTCCTCTATGGAAACGTTGGTGCAAAATTGCAGTCATTTCAATAAAATGTATTTAATCATGTAACCAATGCAACCTATGTAATCTGAAAATGTTGATGCAATATTGCAGCAGCCCTTATGTAGTTTATATAATCTGGAAATGTCAGTTCACAGCTGCAGGGCAACCAATGCAATACATGTAATTGGGAAACATTGGTGCAAAATAGCCGCATCATTAATGCAATATCAGTGTTAGGGCCACACAGTCAGCTATTACAGAACGCCCATAATATACCCATCTACTGTATGGGCAAAGCTCTTTTAAGTGCAGTCTCAAGACGCAGTGTTTGTTGGAATTGAGGGTTAAGGGACAGGGGGAAGGGACATTTCCTGAAACCGCCATTGTGCCTTGAAAAGAGCAGTAACTTGGTTCAGCAAACACATTATCACCGCAAGGGAAAGGGCTTCAAACAGAAAATAGTGACTGTTTACTTGGCTTTGAAACAGGTTATCTATTCACTTACTGGACAGTCAGGATCTTTTAGGCAGGCATAGCCTTTCCAAGCACCAGTCGGTCTGTTCATTCAAGGTACAGAAGTCCACAACTTTGTAAAATTGGCAGGTCTAGTTTTCAAAGACTCTGTAGGTCTGGTCCTTAAAAAGTGCTGCAAGGTCTGATGTATAAGAATTGGCTGTCAGGTCTTTCAAAAACCAGGAGGTCGATCTGTTGACAGCAGAGGTATGGCTGACCATTTAAACCAGGCAGCAGTACTGTAAATGCCAGAATTTGAAAGATCGTGCATTTATGTCTTTAAAGCACAGTGAGGTCTGGTGCTTTGAAAGTATGTAACTTGCTCTCGAGATCATAGACCAGGAAGCAATGGTTGTTCCAAGCCTGATCAAATCAGGGTTTTAAAAAACACAAATAGATCAGTTCAGAAATGAGACAGGTCTACTCTTTGAAAGAACAGACACATCAACCTTTTACAGGCCTCAAATCTGAATCACAAGCATTTATACCCATTAAAGCAGATACAAATCTGGCCTTTTAAAGCACACACATGACGTTTCCTTCATACCACAGGCAGAAGGGGCCACTCCAAGCACAGCCATGTTAGCAACTAAAACCTTTGAAAGCAAGTACATTTCAAGGCTTTCAAATTGTGTGGAAATAGGGTGGTCATTCTCCACCCCCAATGGGAGTTTCCAATCTCACCTAAAGGGGCATGTGTGTCACACACGTAACCCAATACTTTTTTCTCAACATTTTAGAAATAACTTGACATCAAGACAGAAAGCCCACTTACAGGATGGATTTAGAACCTGCTATAACTGGATATACATTACCTAAAGCACACCAGCCAGTTTACATCCTTGGTGGTGGAGTAGAATTGTCACTCAGTTTGATTGACACCCAGTGGCTATCACACACCATGACATGTAATGGACATAGTGTTCAGAAAATCAGGGTATTGCCCTTGATGTATATGAAGCAGCAATACAAGCCATCCCCTAGGCCATTCTAATTATGACCCTGGCTACTGCCCTCAACTTCGAAACCACTATTCAAAACTTGTGGGTAGCAGTAAATCCTTGCACCCACAGTCCCCAGAATGGTTGGTGCTTCTGGGTCACTCAACTGGCATCCCATCAGGGGTTGCAACAAAATGTCTACTGTGCTAACTATCAAGGTTTCTTAGTAGACCCTTGCCTAGGAATGGAAACACTCACATATCGAGTGAAGCTGCCTGACACATTGCAGGGCTTTCCAGAATTGTGAGGCCTCAAGTGAACCAATATGTGCAAAACTAACTCTGAGGTCACGAGACTGTTAATTTCTGGTAAATCGAATTTGTAGAAATGTTAAACTCTTTCCAAGATAAAGACTATTTCTTAAAATATCCTGTACATGTCCACCAGGTAATGTAAACTTGGAGGCACTACGACTAATAAGAATTGTCAAATGCATTAGCTGAATGTTAAGCTGTTGAAAGAAACAAAGACCAGAATTAAATTATTTGTGAATTTCACATAGGGGTATGCGAATTGCATACTTGGCTTTTGCCAATCTCAAGAGCTTTTTAATAAGTTGCCAACTTGAAATAAAATATTTTTTTAAAGAAAATATGGGTCAAATGTATAAATCCTATCTCTTTACAAAAGAATTTGCAAGAAAAATGTTTTCGTGCAGAGCACATCAAGGGGACATTTTAACCATAAATGAAATGTTTTAACTTTGTAGCTATGGGTGGGCGGAACTCACAGAGTTTCACTCCGCATACTTCCATGGAGTTACATGAAAAATCTGAGAGATTCCGTCAAGTTCCACAAACATCAAAAATCAGCACGTCACGCTACTCATGGTGAATTTTAGACCCAGGAACTCATTCTGTGCTAAAAAAATCAGTGCTAACAACACCACTCAGCACCACACGGCATGCCAGAGGGAGCTGATTCTCGATTTGGTTTGGCTGTTGCTAAGGTAGATCTACTCCAGTGGTAGCTTTCTCACAGCCAACTGTTGTGACTGCCTGCATTGGGAAAATCTCACAGGGTGCCCTTCGTGCGCTCGAAAATCACGCTAGGGGATTCCAATTCCTGTGTGCTCGCCAATATACAGTTGGTGAGCCACGCATGAGGGAAAAAAACACCAAGTGGCAGTTGGCAGAATTCGGCAGGAACTTCGGCAGGAACTTCGGCTTACAAGCATAACATGGAGTGGCCAAGATCCCACCAACTCCGCCGGTGGACATAAATTTGACGCCCACTTCTACTTGTAGCATCATAATGTAGTCGAGTTTGTCACTTGAGCTAAACCTTAATGCTAACATTGTAATTTTGCATACACTAAGTCCCATGGCCCCGGGAGGCATAAAACATTTAGAAGGAAATTGTGCATGATCTATTTTTGTTTGGCAAACGACATCCCACCTTTGAAAATTCAGCAACCTTTACTGAAATGATTTCAGAATCACACTCAAATAGTTCTGCACAGCCAAACCAAAGAGCACGGTAATATAATAGTGTCCTCCTTTCTAGAGACTTTTGTTTTATATAGTTCAACTTCATCTCCGACTTAAAATTCTGGTCTTCGCAGGTGAAGGTTGCTCATTATTGGAAACGCCAGCTGATGGTGCCTAGTTATCGGGCCACAGTAACCTGCTGATTCAAATGCCAGGTAAACAGTCACTACTATATCTATAGTCATACTACTTCAGGCACTGCAAAGGTGGATAGGGTTTGTAAACCAGCTGCATCATCCACTGTAACAATTGAGTAGGGGAAATTATAACTGGTCCCATGAAACAGCACATTTGCTCACACACTAAAATAATGTCAAAACAATGAAATTTCCATGCCTCACTCCAAACCGTTCAAGGGGTATTGAACCAGATTTTAAGGTTAAACACCTGGGCTGTGAAAGCCAAGGTAGGAATATAAAAATCTGATAAATCCAAGCAAAGAAGCAATAAACTGCTGCTTTACCAATCCACCGAGGATGAAGAAGACCATGAAGAGTCGTCCAAGCGTGGTTTTAGCATAGACATCTCCATAGCCTACAGTGGACATGGTGACCATCAGCAAGTACACACATTCCCAGTATGTTAGTGCCTGGTTGTTCTTGAAGTTCTCCCAAGGGTCACCAGAATTCTCCACCTGCAAAAGAGACCAGAGATGAGTAAGAAAAATAGTTAAAGGTGAATAAACAGCACAGTTAAAATAAACAATAGTTAAAATGGAGAATCAGAAATTGAAGAAACAAATGGGTTGGAGCATTACTGCTTATTCCATGAGAAGTGTTCAACAATCCACAGGTCAGGGTCTGCATTATGTTAGTTCCAATGGCATGACAGTGGGGTGGTTTCCTGCCAAAGGAAGGTAGAACCTCCTGTAGAGTGATTGGTGGATCAGATTAAATCAGACATCCATCCATCACTTTTGAGCCTCACAATTAAGTAAGTGGCACTATGGGCCTGATTTAGACTTTGGTGGACAGAGTAGAATCTGTTGGGATGGCAGCAGACATTACTTCTGCCATCCCAATGGTTCTGTGTTTTCCAATTTTAGAGATGACTGTCGGCTACAGGCACTGGAAGTATGGGTGAGGGAAGTGTTGCAGCATCCCCAAAAATCAGGATGGAGTTCGGAAAGTGAACGACCATTAAAGATGTCTTTAAATGTTGTGTTTATCTTCTTACATTTGCTATGCTTCAAAGACAGAGGTCAACTGTCAGGCTGTGTATTCTGACAATAGCTTTTTTTAAACTCAGAGATTGGTGTTTACTTTTCTTTCCCATACTACAAAATGAGAGAATTCTCTAAAGTTATCTATGTGACACTCATGCAGGGGTACAGAGTGTGGGGGAGAAAGTGCTAAAGGATATCTGTTTCTTCTAACATACAACAACATTTAAATACGTGTAAATGTACACATAATTTAGAATGTATTATCAGTTAGATAAGCACAAAAGAAGAATATTTTTGTAATCCTAAAGTGCGATGGAGACAAAGATTTTAATAGGATCAAAACAAATGAAGACAATTTGTTTCTTGTGTGATGCTTGGATTTTCTCAATTGCTACGACTTAAGTGATGTAATATTGATCGCAGCACCTCTACTGTGAAAACTGTTTCAGTACCCCTGCAGCTAGACAAGCACTAATTTCTGACCCTTTAAAGCAACAACCATCATGGTGATTCCCTTCAAGGTACAAAAAGATTGATGGATGAATGATGTCAATTCTGAAAGCAGTCCTCCAAACTTTTAAACCTTGATTTCAGAAACATTCTACAAATCAGGAGTTTGTTTCTGAAAACAAAAAACTAATGATCCCCACTACATGGGAGGTATCTCCCAGGATGTGTGGGCATGGTTTGTTTTCTTCTGTCCCCCACAACCAGGTTTTACCTTGTTACACAGGTGGAGGAAGCTTTCTGTCTACACAGCCGATAGGAGCTTCATTAATGGAAAGCTTAGATTCCTTCCATTTGTAAATAAAGCAGAAGGACTGACACTCTGACAGAGAGAGTACTTCTTCCCAGATTCCTTTGGTATGCTTAGACATGGATCCTAAGATATCTGTGCAGTGTGGACTCAAGGTACATTTCACTGATGAGGCACAAAAGGGCCAAAACGTATCCGGGGTTACTTATTTTCCTGTTCAGTCCGGACACAGTCTAGAAGTTCAGGTAGCCTTTTTTTGTGGCAGGGCGTCACGTGGTTTGCATATAGTTCCCTCTTCGTGCAGATGAGTTATAAATGATCCGGATTTGCTACACAGGCAATTTTACAATTTCCTACAGTACAGAGTACAAAGGGCAAGGTAACAGAAATTTTCAGGGAGAAGCAAACACTCAATATATTTGATATGTGGGTAACAAAATATTTGTAAATAAGCGTAACGCTTTGAAGTAACAAAATTTCTTAAAAATAAGAAGGAATGTTTTACTTTCTCAGTTAAACAAAAGAAGAAATGACTGACACTTTGCAATGGTCACACAACTCAGTCAAACATATAGGATTATGTTTGGTTAACAGGGGAAATTGACTAGTAAATCTAACATAATGTTCTCTGGTTTAATGCAGTGGCATCCTTATACATCAGTAAGGCTGCAGCAACTCTGTAAAATGAAATCCCGCTCTCCTATAGGCCAACGAGCTGATGCTAATTCAGCCCACGTTTCGGAAGTGCTTGATGCGAATATTTGCGCTACTATGTGTGGAATGTCTAAAAGATGCTCTTAATATAAAGGCAATACCAAGCGTAATCATCGTCTGCGGCTAATGAAAGTTGAAGTTGGATGAGGAAAAATTTGATAATTCCTCAAGTCTTTTTATGAGCCAAAACACGACGAAAACAGAAAACACCGACATTGTTTGAATTTATGAGGGATACGAATCTACTGACTTTCACTGAACTTATTTTATGTGTGTCGTAGAGTCTCGCCAAACAAAAGGGTTTTACATCAACAAAGGTGCAAATGAATCCTTGAGAACTTGGTAGAGATTTGTAATTAAACGTAGATCAAGTTTAATATTTTAAACACTTTTGTCAAGATGATCCTTTATGCACATAGAACCAAAAGTACTGAATATGGGAAACAGAAGAGCTCGTGCAATCACGTACAAAAACAATCACGTACAAAAAACGTATCTCAAGCGTGGTCAAACCGAGTTCAAGAAAATCAAAGAAGGACTAGGATAATAACTATAATTCAGAAATATGACTCAACGTATGAGCACAGTTGTGACGCCACGAGACAAGCTGATTGGATCCAAGTGTAAAACTCGTTCATTTTTGAGTTGGCAATGTTTAGGCACCAAGTAAATACTGATATTGCCAAAAGGAACAAGGTTGAAGAATTCGACAGTGTGTGACACAAAATATTTCTCTGCAGAATATGTCTTGCAATTATAGTTTCGAGATGTTTTAACTCTCCCCATTTTAGTGTCTATTTTTATTGTGGGGCGTCAGAAACGTGTTTGAGAGATTTGTATGAGTTTGTGTATGATAAACATTTTTCAAGAACATTCATTGCAAGTACTTGGTAAACTGACCACCAAACAATGGAGGGACAGTTCGTCCTATGGCCATTATTCAGGTAATGCTAGACGAGGACTTGGAGCAGGGGAAGATGATTGCTATGGTAGACGAGAGGCTGTCCAAGCAGGATTCCAAAGATCCATAGGCGAGTTTTTAGATGTCTTAAATGAATATCTAGGGCTATGGTGGCAGCTGTGACAATAGTTGCATACTTTTCTTCCACTTAAGACAATTTTCAAATGCACACAAGTAGACACTGATGGATGGGTCACTGTATGACCATGTCAGTGTCCACTAAAGATTTTTCACGTTAGATAAAAGAGAGGGCTCTCTGCATTAGATAAAATGCGACTTTCATCATGGGACTGTTGGTAATGGCCTTCAGTGTTTTAGGCAGAGTGCATCAAGAATGCATCTCTGGGTCCGTAACAGGCCCCTGGGATCACATCTACTCTTTTCACTACTCCTCTTCACCTACTGAAGAAAGCTTGCATGTTCAAAAGTAGTGAATAATCTGGCGCATAACATTCCTGATTCTACAACGATGATATCAGGCATGTTCTTAGAACACTGCAGGATGTATAATATAAACACAACATAGCCCTAAAGGGGGCAGACGGTATTCCAGTCATGACCATCCTGCGATGCAAATCACTCCATTGACTGCTTCGGTGATCCTGGCGCTGACTCTTCAGCTACCCACGAGGATTACCACCCAGACACCAGACAGACCCTTGCCAATCTCTTCATGTATGGGTCGGGTCCCTCCCTTAGATCGGAGCAGGCAGAAGGGTTACTACTGCTATGCTCTCAAATTTTAAACATAGGGTTTAGGTAGGACTTTTTAGACTTTTAGGATCATACAAAGAGGGTAGGATTGTTTATCTTCTTCACACTAATTATAATAGTGATCACTGTTTTAAGTTTCAACTGCCAACTGGGATGCTATTGCTTCAATAAAAGCATTGAAATCCATTTTGCATCTCTTGTTCTGCCTTGGCATGCATGAGTCTCTGAGTAACTGAGCGAAAGGTGTATGATCTGTTCACCAAAATTTCCCAGAGGAGTCAGAGTGTCAGGTTTATGCTGCCACAAACAGTGGCATAACAAAACCTGAGCCCCTCCCTCCTGCAAAGTATCTGGGAGGCTACTCTCTGAACTCACTAAAGAGCTCTCAGGCCAGGGGGGTACTGTGCTGAGAGGCCCCCCCTGGAGCTCAAGGTCCTCTGCAAAGTGGGGCTTAGTGCCTTTTTTACACCACTGGCCACAAAAGCACCTTTCCTTTCTAACGTTGGGTGAGCCACTGCGGGCTAGCTAGGAATCATGCCAACAGCTTCCAAGGTGGTGTGGGACCAACTCGGTCACCCGCATTTGGTGGTGCTGCCACCTTAAAACATGCACTCTTATTTACCAAAATAGGAAATATCCGACATGATTGTTGTGATCCTGCTTAAAAGTGACTGTTGAAAGCATCATTTGAAGGCCAGGTGGTTTCCATAGAATTAGTGAACTTTCAGCTTAAGAGCTGAAAATTAGGAGTTGCTGGGAGACTTGGCCTTACCCACCAGCCCAATAATGTGGTGGCAGTATAGCTCCTCATTTGTGGAGGATCCTGACAGTCAAAGGGTGCATTCCTGGAGGATGAAGTAGACTCTCCATGCTGGTCTAGCACTAGACCGGCTCTGGGCCGCAGTGGATAGGTTCAAACAAATCACATGTGTCAGAGTCTGTCCTCAATAGTTATGAGGCAGTCGATGGAAAGGTGTCACCAGAACCTGATCCACTGATTCCTTTGTATGCAGTAAGATGGTGAACCACTGTGCTTTACCATTGTAGGGTTACAAACCAATTGGAAGAGTTTAGCATATAAAGTTGAATCCTGTGTCATGGCCCAAGGGGTAAGGCTTGCTCATGAAAATGACACACATCAATTGCCTAAAGCCCCATGCTTTCCGGAAGGGAATTCATTGCTCACAACTTAAGTTGGGAGAAAATGTGGCGCTACAGACAGAGCTGTTGACTTTGGAACTGGGTGACTAGAACAGAGTCTCGGCATCAACTCAACGTCCTGTGATTCTGAGCTAATCACTTAAAACTTCCTGTGCCTAAAAAAAAATATATCAAAATAAATATGTCCTTGTGTAATATAATTGGTGGTCATGTAAAGAACTCCAATACCTTTGGGTCGAGTTTGTGCCATATAAAAAATGAAAAAAGTGGACTCTATAGATTTGTCTTGCACTTGTTGCCGCCTTGCTATTTACGGGGCCTCACTCCATTGCGAGTATACCACACTTGAAGGAAGTTACTAATAGAGAGGGAGGAGGGGCTCCTTCCCCCACTGGTGAAGACAGTAACAGGACTTCATTTGTTCACATGTGAACCACTAGGCCTATATATGAGATATTAAGTGATTTTGTATTTTTGCTATTGCCTCATTTATATAATGCTGCTGTGTTTTTAAATGAGCAGTACTGTGTAAATAAACCGGCAAATAATGGCACCAAGCATATCAGGTTCTCTTTGTCACCCAACTAGAGTGAAATTAGACCCCATTGATCAGAATATAGGCAGTAACAATATGCTACTATGTCCATGCACACATTGCACTAACATGCAGCGGGCCAATAATAAAATGCATGCACTGCACAAGAATAGCAGAGCAAGACATGTGGAAACACGCCTTGTGGAAGCCCAATGAACCACAACACTTTGCTCATGATCTAAGAAAGCACCCTTGCCATTCTAACATTGGTAAGTGGTTTGTGCCTTTCCAGCTTTTACTTAGTGTGGGTGCAAAAAACTATGCTGAGTGCCATCTTGTATATCCATTACTGTTTCAGAACGATGAAGGAGTATGCACCATGGAGTCCTGGGGATACTGTGACCCAACACATCTTGTCAATATGCTCTTTGCCCTATGTGCTATCCCTTGTTTTCCTCTTGAATGTGTTTTCTGCTGCAGAAGGTTTTAAAGCCTTAGCTTGTTGTGCGAAGGATATGAGCTTTTCTAATACCTTGCTGCTTCTTTATGAGAAGTTCCAATGCTGATAATATAGCACACAAAACAAGACACCTCTGGGTACTGTTCAATGCCTGCCCAAGAAAGAGCTATATACATTGCACCGAATTCAGGATCAGCAACCAGTGTCTATATATGGGTGTAAAAACATCTGACCATGCCGCACCAGCACCGTAGGTCCTATACTGGCTTGAAGTGGCGTTTAAGGTCAGCTCCTAATTGCTATGCACCAAACAAAACAGCACACTGGTAAAAAACCTAACAACACATCACACTCTTCTAGAAATGTAAGACACAGCATCTCATTGCCTATGACATACACCAAATTCGAACAGATCAAAGCACAAGGCCCACATTCCTGTAACACACCAGAATCCCTCTGTAGTTCCAATAAACCTTTCTACCACCCAAGCTTTTCAAGAATATCTTTGAATCATAACCAATTTGCAACAGATCTCCATCTCCCAGAGAGCTATTACAAAGGACACCACCAACACAGACACCACTCACCGAGCCTTTGTGCCTGTTTTGGGAACAGTTCCATCCAGAGGTAGAAATCCACCCATGTGAACCACTCTCTATGAAACACTAAGCACATCTATGTCAAGTACAACACAGCACAAACTTGTAAATGTGGTGGTTTTTAGAGCTCTGAAGTGTCCATGGGGTGACAGGCTACCACTAGTAAATAAATTGAACCTATCAAGACGGGTGAGCACAATAGTTCCTATTTTGTACATATGTACATTTCCTTAGTTGCCTGTGAGTGTTCAAGTGTGAATTTAAAACCCAGAAACTCATTAGTAAACATCTCATACAGCTGAGCCCAACAGACGTGTGAAAAGCACAGTGGAGTGGACACAAGTAACAGCGCTATTCTGGGAAGCAGCTGCACAGATGACTTGTTGGCTAATCATTTACAGGACAGAATTGGGTGACCCTGAAAGAACATTACTTTCGTATGAAGTGTAAGACTCTGTGTGATTCGGCAAAAAGGTGAGCTCAAAGATATGATAAGCATAATTTGGCTTACCCCAAATAGTCTATGTGTTCACAGAGGGACCCTAACATCAGCCACTAGTCTCCACACCACCCACTATAAAGTCCCACCTCTTAACCGTCTAAAGATCTCTCCTCTTTTCTTCTACTTCAATTATTTCAACACAACCTATCTGTTACTCTTACTAGTTTCTATTTCTGTGTATTTAATCTTTAACCATAACCAACATACCCCCCCCAGCCTGCACAGACTAGGACCAGGACTGCCTCTTATTCCCCCATTGTACACTTTCTTCTCCGTGCATTCCTGATCCGAAAAACCTACTGATTATTGTGAATGCCTCCTTTCTGCCACCAGAAAACCCTTTCTTCTGTCCCACCATCAATAGTCCTTTCCTGTATACATCTTGATACCTAATAGAGTTAAAAGCACTCCGTCATGCCAGACATCATAGGCAACATAAAGAGAATACCCACAAGCTTAACTACCACTATGCTTCTTTACTTGCAAAAGTCTTCCAATGTATGTCCATCCGTCAATCCACTAGACCAACAATTGACTGAGCTACTAGCACAGATTCCCCAAAGCCCAAACATCACCAGCAACGCAGATATACTAGACGGTCCCATCACTATTGAGGAACTTCGCTTGGCTCTTTCTCAAATGGCACGCGGCAAAACCCCTGGTTCAGATGGTCTACCAGTAGAATACTATAACTCACAAACCACTCACCTTCTGCAACCCCTGCTTGAGGTGTTTAACAAAGCACGCAATAGAAAACAGCTGCAAGACTCCATGCGCGAAGCACTAATAGTCCTGCCAAAACCAGGCCGCGACCCACTAGACGTCAGATCCTACAGACCACTCTCCCTTCTGAATTCTGACTGCAAACTGTTAGGGAAGATCCTGGCAAACAGATTGCTCCTTCATCTACCGCACCTCATACACTCAGACCAATCAGGATTTATTCCGGGTAGGAATACCTTCTTAAACATAAGACGGTTAATTTGCATCATGCACAATACCACAGAACCAGAAATTGTGGCTGTGTCTTTAGATATAGGAAAAGCATTTGATACGCTCGTTTAGGATTATCTCTTCCGTACTCTTAAAGCGTTTGGCTTCCAGAGTGGCTTCATCAGCTGGATTGCAACATTATACTCCAAACCAATAGCCCGTGTCAAAACTGGTGAAGTAATATCGGAAGCATTCCCCATCGGTAGAGGCACTAGACAAGGATGCCCGCTCTCTCCGTTATTATTTGCAATAGCCATGGAACCACTGGCAGTTAAGCTTCGTAGCTACTCTCAAATATGGGGCATCCAAGAATTTAAAGCATACCATATCATATCCTTATACGCAGATGATGCCCTGATATATTTGCGCAATTATTCTACCTCTCTATCTAGGGTTATGCAAATATTGGATACTTTTGCCCTTGCCTCTGGCCTACGTGTCAATTGGGCTAAATCATGTATTTTCCCTCTCACTCGTATACCCACCGAACAGCAAATGACACTCCCTAGTCACCAGCTACCATGGGCTCACCAGACCTTCAAATACTTGGGCGTTCAGATATACCACTCTTTGTCAGACCTAAGAGAAGGCAACCTAGACCGATTACTCCGCTCCACCCGTGGCTCCCTGTCATTTTGGAGCTCGCTACTCTTATCACCTATGGGCAGGACGGCCATAGCCAAGATGCTAGTACTACCGAGATTCCTGTATTACTTTACTGTGCTCCCGATATCCTTGCCACGCTCGTTTTTTCGCAAAGTACACTCATTATTAACTGATTTACTCTGGGGCAAGGATAGACGCAGAGTAGCACTAGCCATCACGCAATACCCACAAGAAGAAGGCGGGTTTGACATTCCGAATCTCGAATTATATTACGTAGCAGCCCAACTTCAATGGGTCACAATGTGGCTCAACGAACCGGTCATTCCGGAGTGTATAGCAATAGCTGCTCACACAGCACCACAAGCGATACTGACCTCTTTGCTGGCAGGACCCCCCTACCCAGCAAATCATTCACCTCTATGGGACACGGCCAGGCACTTTTGGCAGAGATATGTACAAGGCAGAACACTGTCCCCCCCTTACTCCCCTTTGCTGCTACTGTCGCAGGTGCCGGGCATACAAGCTCTCTCCTCCTATCACGATATATGCGTGACAAATACCTTGAACTTGTGAGACCTTTACTCGGGCTCCAAAGCAAGCACGTTCGCAGAATTGGTGGCGGTTGATGTAATGCAACCTGGGGCTTTCTTGACATACAGCGCCATCGCTAATCTACACAACCTCTGGGGACGTAGTCCCAACGAACCTAATGAATCCCTTCTACTCACTTCAATACTTTCCATGGGCAACGCAAAGGGCATCATCGCCAAATTATATAAAGTACTCCTAGCAAGCAACTGCACTGCTTTAACTCAGGTTAAACACCGATGGGATTCTGTCCTTAATACATCAACCACCCACGAATCCTGGGAAGCAGCCCTCACCTCAATTAAGTCCGTATCTCATAATATTAGGCTAAGATATACGCAATTTAATTACATACATCAATCATATCTCTCCCCGGCTCGTATCTATAAAATATACCCAAATTCTAAACCAATATGCCCAAGGTGCGCCACTCCTGCAGCTAATTTCTACCACATTGTTTGGGAATGTCACTCAATAAATATTGGTTGGTGTCGCATTATTGAAACCACGGCAGACATAGTAGATCACGCGTTAATACCCACTCCGGAACCCTGCCTGCTTGGTATACAACACCGGGCTAAGGGAGATAAACACACCCACAAGTTTGTAGTGCGGCATTTGTGATATACAAGCGCCTGATTGCCACACACTGGAAGGCCCCAAATGCCCCTTCTCACTCCGCCTGGCTGAGAGACTTGCACAGCTGCGCAATAGCAGAGGCTCAAACACTAAGACAACTGCAACTTAAGGGTCAGATACAGGAAGGCACTGCAAGCTGGGATCTTTTCGTAGTAAAAATAGAATCTAGAGATGACAAGTACCCTCCCTGAGACGCCCAAAGTAAAGGACATCCGTTAGTGGATCCCCTGCCTGTTATTTAGCAAGCACAACACCCGTCCCCTCATTCCTCTCGCATTGCACTGGCAGGATACCATCATACTCAATCAAAGCATAAAAGCAATTATTAAACGGAGCCGCACTCAAAGGTGAACTGTAACGCCATGCTCGCGCACTACTAGCCTGCTGGCCCTGATCCGATATTACTAACTAACCACGCTATGCACACGCAAAGGATAGATACCTCTCATGCCTACACAGCCTAATTCTCCCATCATTACTCCCAATACCGATATATAGCCCTAAGCATACTAATTGACTTGACTAGTATTGAAAGTTACACAATGTTAAGCTATATGCCAGTACGCTAAAATGTACCTGTATTATACAAAAACCACTAATATGCATGGATATATTTGTGTAGTAAAGTTGCGTATTCTCTCGCTAAGTTAAGTGGAATGTACTGCAGCTCTTGTATTATGTTTTGAATAACGTTGAATAAACAAATTTAAAAAAAAATATATATATATGTCCTTCCGTGCCCTGTTAATAGCAGCCAACCCCCTTACTTTGTGCCTCACCCACCTTGAAACCAGTTGAGTCCACAAAATATCTATTAATTCTCTGCACCTTAAATTTTGTTTGATCATCTTAATGAGCTCCAAATGCAAGCTCTGGACAGGGTCTTGCTCCCACCCAAGAATAATTTTTGCACCTGGTCTCAATCTCACCCCTCTCAGTTCAATCAATGCAGGCATCAACTATCCCCCCCCCCATCTCAATCGCATGCCTCTCTCCCAAACGAGTGCACCACAACTCTCTTCAGAACCTAACCACAGATTCTGACCATAATCCTGTATCTCTGCATGTTCACAAGCCCACTTCACTAAAGAGTGACTGCAAATCCAGACCTCCTTCTTCCTACCTCTCCGCAACCTTAATCCTGCCAGCAAAAACAACCAATGTTCTATCACTCCTAGCTATCCCTCTCACCAAGGGTGAACACAGCCCCACGTACACTTTGATCACCACCTACCAATACCCTTCAGTCTTTCATCATTCACCCCCAAAATAAACACAGATGTGGCTGCATCCATGATGGGTGCCATATTGGTAGGCTAGCCATCACCAAATATTTTTGTAGGTCCTCAAACACCTTTTTATCTGTGACCTTCCTGCTGTTCTCATGGTGAGGTATCTCTCTACCTTTGCTACTCTTAGACTAATTTGACACAACATATTGCCACTCGCTAATCTCAATGCAACTCAGGCTCCTAGTCCCCCTTAGTCTGCTTTGCTTATTCATATCCCCGTATGCACTTATTCATATCCCCGTATGCATCCGGTCCGTCTGCCAATGCAGACTCTCTTTAACATAATAATTTGCTTTCTCTACCTCTGGCACACCGAATGCACCAAAGAGCATCAAGGTAAATATACACCTGTAATGAGCTACTAGGCAGAGGCATATGTGAGTCTCACTGGTGTAATGACCATTTCCAACACCCAATGTTAATAGGATGTCTTCCATCTAAACTCCTCCCCCATGCACTTGACACACCTTCACACATCTGCTGCACAAATACTCCCCCATTCAGCTTATAAGAGCAAAGCAATTCCATAAATGCCTATCCGTGACATTTCTTCTAATATTATCACTGTCAGCAAGTCCTTTACTGTCGAGCTCATACCTAAATTTACAATATTCTCTCTTCCGCTCCCAAGACCTTCCATGTTGGTGCTCCTTCTAGTGGCTCCACTCCTTATCATTCCTCCCAACCACCTGCCATAATAGGTGATCCAAGCTTTCTACTTTGCCCACTGATAGGCAAGACACCATAGCTACTGGATCAAGGTCCATTCCAAGAAATACTATAGTCACTGATGGCCATTTGACCTGTTTCAGTGTTAGAGCCCCACAAAATCATTTTGTTGACCTACTCCAAAGCACTCATCAATAGACAGCATTCACACATCTCACCTGATCCATCAAGACATTTTTGAGGTACTGAAGAACATGTTCTGACCCCACTACATCTCTTATCACCCAAAAAATAATGTGGGAAAACGTCCCAGATACAAGGCAAGCCACCAAACAGCAAATGGCATTGCTTTTTATTGACAAATATCTGTCCTTGAAACTGAATTCCCAATAGCTGAAAATCATCTTGATGAGCAAGCAGAAAACCAACTAACAATTTACTATCTCTCCTTCCGATCTCATCCCCCATCCCACATATTAGCACTATCTCCACTGCAATGTTAGTATTAGACAACGTCACCGGTCATCGTCAACAAAATCATTGCCTGAGCTACCTAATCGTCAAGAAAGTTGTCTTCTTCTTGTGCACTATGCCATAGGGGAAACTAATGAGACCTGGGTGCATTATGTAAGAAAATGGGTCTGCCATTCCGATCTTTTGAACTTATTTCTTACGTTTGATTTGTGCGATGTCCATCTAGTTAATGACAAAATGAAGACTGTCCATCCAACTTATATATATATATATAGATATAGATATATATATATAGATATGCATATATATATCTATATATATTTATAAATAAATAAATGTATGTATTATACATACAAATGTATGTGTGCATATATATATATATTTATCTATATATGTATATATATCACTCCACGAAGTTGACCTCGGAGTGCGGCCGCTACATCACAGCGGTCCAGGTCGGGTTCCGAGATGCCCAAAAATATTAAACAAACACACTCTCCAAATCCAAAGAGAACCAGGACACCTCTGTACGGAATCCACTATTTTATTCACAGCAAAACAAACAACTCCAACGCGTTTCGGCAATATGCCTTGTTCACGGATAGAGCATCATTTCCCCTACTCATTTAAATATATTGATAAACTAACATAAAGAGAGGACTGATTCCCTGAAGGTCACATCAATGGCGGCCATCGATATATATATATATATATCATATGTAGTGGCAGTCGCCACATGGTAGTTATGGTTAGGACCTAGTTTCTGTAGAAAAAGCGTTTTTTGTTTTGCTAATAACGTGGCGCCGTTTGATGAATCTTCATACATTTTTCCCAAAAACTCTCATGCGCACGTCACTCTTGTCTGGAAAGATTCAGGGTGATCCATCAAGTGGGGGTGCCGAGAAACAGAGGGGGTCCTAAAATGCGTTTTTCACCTTTATTTTTCCATAGGTATTTTGAACAGCGATAACGCCAAAACCAGTGGACAGAATTACACCAAATTTGGCAGGAAGGTATCTTTTGGACCAGAAAGGGGCCTTTTTGTTATTTGGTGAAAATCCATTCGGCAGTTTTTTAGTTATTAAATGAAATATACATTTATATGTATAGGGACGCAGATCCGTCGCTGATCCATGAGACAGAAGGATTAGTGATTAGCCGGTCGCAAGCTGTGTGAAAAGTTGTGGCTGCCATCTTATGCACTGGGGCACAGTCCTGGGGGATGGAATTTGAACTCATAACAATAAAAGAGGTCAGGGTAGAGGTACTCTGGCCCCTTAATGTACAATAATAAGTGACTGGGGGACCCTTTATGATTGCAAAATGTTTAAACCTTTTTTTTCTTCACGATTATTGAGTTGCGACTCTGTCGCAGCACTCTCCATGACCCCCTACGTGTAATGTCGAGACGGAGTTGTGAACCCTGCCGCAAAATGTAAAACTATATATATATATATACATACATATATATATGAGAATGCAGCGTCATTCTGTTTGTGTGTTTGTGTGTGTGTGTGTGTGTGTGTATGTATGTATATATATATATATATATATATATATGTGTGTGTGTGTGTATATATATATATATATATCAAAAAAATCCCTTTCAGGGTTAGAGTGCCACATAAATTATGCAAAAAAAGAGAATAGAGAACTCTGGGTAGTTCCCAAGTTTAGGTGGAGAGCAGCTCTAGTAAGGATCACGCTGCAACACCAGCGACACTCTAGATTTGCTCACCTCAAATATCTGTTTATCTAGCAAAGTTTTTAAGCATTGGACCAGCACAGTGCTATCCACGCCGAGCTAGATAGTGACAAAGTCTTTTGCCATTTGTACAGCAAAGTCTTTAAGCATAGGATTGACACAGTGTCAACCTTGCCGAGCTGTAAAATGACAAATGCCATTTACTACTCCAGGCACAGTATTACAGCTTTGGACTGGTAAAATACCATCCAAGCCAACCTGGAATGAGTAAAAGCAACCCCTGACACGTGTTTCGCTCTCATTAGAGCTCATCAGAGAGATTTAGCTTTGTCCAGACACAAGGGAGCACCCAGTATAAGTCAAAACAAATCCCTTTCAGGGTTACAGTGCCGCATAAATTATGCAAAAAAAGAGAATAGAGAACTCTGGGTAGTTCCCAAGTTTAGGTGGAGAGCAGCTCTAGTAAGGAGCACCCTGCAACACCAGCGACACTCTAGATTTGCTCACCTCAAATGTCTGTTTATCTAGCAAAGTTTTTAAGCATTGGATCAGCACAGTGCCATACATGTGTGTGTGTGTGCATATATATATATATATTTATATGTTCACTGAAAAAAACAAAGGTTACAGGGATGGTATAAGTAGGATATAGAAGTTTCAAAAAAGAGAAATTCAGTGAAAAAAACAAAGGTTACAGGAACGTTATAGTTAGGCTCAGTATTTAAAAGTACAAAACCATAGAAATTCACAAGATATAGTTAGTGTTATCTCAAGTAACTATAACTCACGCCCTAAGGTAACTATAACTTGTGTCCTCGCCATGCACAGTTTTTTCTTCAATATTTTGGGGTAATTTGGGGTAATTAGTACTGCACAGCAAGAGCACAAGTAGTTACCTTATGGCACAAGTTATGGATATTGAGATAACTCTAAATATAACTGGTGAAGTTCTATGATTTGGAATGTTTAAAATGTGAGCCTAACTATAACGTCCCTGTAACTTTAGTTTTTTTAAGTGAAATATACATATATATTCATATATACTCTTGTAGTACCTTGCAATACCTGTAAGTATATAAATATAAATGTAAATCTGTGATCTGTGGTAACATACAACATACTTAAGTCTACATAACCCCAAACCAGAGAACCTTAGCTTCTCTTCTATAAAGGAATAAGGATTGCAGCATATATGTACCAATCACTTGTTCATCTAACATATTTACAATTGTCTGTGACTCAGAATTTAACTTTCTCTCCTTTTCCAGAGTCCATTCAGATCAGTTATTTTATTTGACAGGCTTGAATCCTTCCAAAGACGTGCTAGGGAATACTCTAAGTGTTTCCAAATCTCTCACCCGAAGTAATGATAGACAAACAAACATGCTATTATGCCAATGACTGACTCAAGTTTCCATGACCAACAGATGACAGGTTAGAAATACTGTCCCTGGTGGGTGTCACCTGGCAAACCCAAAGTCTTTGATGAAAGGTTCTGAAGAAGAATTGGAAGCAGAGGAATGAGGAAGGCACTGCTGAGGAAAAAATGAGTAACGATTGACTGAAAAATTGCCCGGAGTGTACACGAGATACAGCTCTTCACAACAGATTCTAACTGGAGTATGCAGCTATAGCTTTTCTCGTTGACAATGTTACATGGATAATATTGCAAGCAGTCTTCCACTGACCTGTCAACTTAAAATGTCCAACCTGGCAGCCACCTTGTGTGCTGACACGACTGCACCTTCTCCAAGGGTGTTTTCAAGAATTTCTTACTGAATTCCAGAGAAACAACCTCCAAAGTAATTTGTGACTCAGGACATTGCCCTCAGAAATAATTTATATTTGAATATCTTCTCTGGAGTGCTTAATTTTCTTGGCACTGGTTTTTCTGACAGCTCCCACTCCATGACCCACCTGATGTATCTCTGGCAGCTTAATGACCTTTTTATCTCTCCTTAGCCTATTTTTTGGTGAACAATCCATACTGTGACCACATCCACATTTGGGGTCTCTTCTGATTTTATTGAGGTGGGGCTTGCCCTATATACCTCCAAGCATTATATTTTGTGTAGACTGCCACTCTCCACCAACCATGTTTTTCTAATGTTTTTAGCGGTGACCACTCTGGTCACCTTGACTTTTCGCGCTGGAATCCAGGATCAAAGCTTGGCATAATCCAGGACTGATGTTCCCATCATGTCTCTCTCATGTATGCTCTTCACTCTTCATTGCTCATCTGTCACACCATGGTCTCTGTCTTATATGCTCTGCTGGCGTCTAAGGTATTCACTAGCTGTCCATCTCCATCTTCACCTGTCGTGCTGCTGGCTATGCCATCTGTACCAATATCTTCTGCTTGTTACATTGGTCTCATCACTTTGTGGCTCGAGACCTCATTGTCCTCACTTCCTCTGTGGGTTGGTGGAGGTCATTACATTTGAGACATGTTGCCCTACTCTGGGATGACCTGCTCTGACCTCTGTTCCCAGCTATCATCAACAAATGGAACTGAATTACCATCTGGGTGTGTCTGGGGTGTCATCCAAGATGTGGCCACCACAGAGAAACCTCATCATATGTTGACATACTGGCACTCAGTGCATGGGCAAGATATGCAGAAACAGATGTAGTAAGTCTGTGGACTCATGGTACTGCCAATTACTGAGTCAATATCTTATAAAGGCAAGGTAAAGGCAGGGAGATACTGCATACCACAGGTAAGTTGGGGTGTGAATTTATTTCTAGCAATTACTATGCCACTTGTGATTGATTCCTTTGTATTTCTTTTGTGAAGCAGCCTGTAAAGGGGTATAACATAATTACTTCAGCTGTGGATACTTTGGCGTTCTTGTATATACATTTCTCAATCAGAAAGGAATACCCCAGGTTTAACTCAGTGCCAGAGCCAAACAAATATTTACCACAATCTATCTGTGTTGCAAAAACACCATTTTGTGTTATTCTCACTTTTTAACCTTACTCCTTTTTTAAGAAACATTTTGAAAACCTGTTTTGCACTACTGTGTTTCGGGGTCTCTAAGTACTAAAGTTGTAATAGAGGGGGTAGGAAGCTGCTAGACTGAATTCCTGGATAGCATTGGTGTTTGTAGTCTGTTTCCCTCTGGACCATATCAAACTGCTATTTGGGTAACAGTCTACTCGTTACAGATGGAGAAGCGAGGTGGCTATTTAAGTCGGCCATTTGCCCATCCACTTACCTTTGGGAAAATTTAACTTCACAAAATTAGTGCTGCTAAAAAATGTAATTTTTGAAAGCATTTTTAATTGTTTACCTTTCTAATATGAATTGATTTTAAGAAATATTTTAGTATTTGTCGCATTCTTCGGTTTTTTAAGTATAAACCTGAATCAGATGAAAGGCCTCCCTGAGAAGGGACTGACCAGGACCAGTTTATCAACACACAGACTGAGATACCATACGCTATCTACATGGTGCGGACTAGGTCCAGCGAGATCTAGGCGGCAGACAATGCATGCCCCAACTTAGAGGTGTGGAAGAGTGGGCTGGAGGTGGGGGGCGGCCCTCACACCAGCTGCCCAACACATACACATCGAGATATACAGGCGAGAGGGTCACATGAGTAAGATTTGTCATTGTCCGTATTTGGGGTATGGAAGAGGGAGTGAAGGATCAAATAATGAAGGCATGCATAACAGTAGAAACCCAAAACAATAGCAAGTAGGAAGATAATCATAGGCTACGGGCGCTCACAGTTAATCCATACAGTAATAGTGACTATCCAGTTATGGCATGGTGCTCCTGGCAAGAGGATCTTCCTTGTTCCTCTAATGTTTCCAAGGAAACTATACTGATAAAGACAAATGTCAGGGCACTCATGAATCAATGATATAAAGTTCTCAATGTGTCCAATCTTGCATATATAGTCGCAGTGACACCATGTAAGGTTCGAACCCAATTTATTCTTGAGGCATAGAGTTCCTCATATCAACAAAAGACAGTTCTTAAGGTCGGTATTCATGTAGCAACCACAGCCAACACGTGTTTCGTCCACTGAGATAACACTCTCAAAGACTTCCTCAGGGCATGGTTAGAATAGAGTAAGTTCCAAAAGGGTCTTCTATAGAGCGTTAACATAATCTTATGTGCCAAAAGTAAGTCAAGCGTAGGTAGTAACATGTAGTAGTCTCCTATTTAATCCTGTCATAGTAAACGAAGAATATATCATAAGGAAGAGAGCACCGCGGTCCTGTCATCACACGGCGTTCTCAGTATCAGTGTTGCGGTCGAACCTGCATAACAGTACTGTGCTTTCAACTCGACGGTCTGGAATTGTGAATAAAAGTCGCAATGGGCTTGTTATCCTGGATTCCAGCTCGAGACTGTCATTCTGCCATGTTAACAATGGAGTTAACACCACTATTGTATATTATATACATATGTAACAAATGTCATGTTAAAACTTAATAAAGAGCTATTGAAACAAAAGTATAAAACTGTTTGCACTTCTTTGTTTTTGGGGTGACACAATCCAGAATTACTAACACAGCTGGTGATAGGCTATTGGGCTAAGCTATTTCTTTTTGGGTGATGGTCTAATTGCTACAGATTAAACAGCAAGGCGGCTATGTAAGCTGGCATCCTGCGCCTCCATGCAGAAGATGTGTCAGTGGCATGCCTAATGAAGGCCTGCCCATGCCTACAACATGGCCGAAGGAGCTGCTGGTTTACGCAAAGCTGAAAGATAAGTCTGAATTATGTTACTGTTCAGAATGTCTATGTGTTCTTAGGAAAATATGATGCATCCTGTTTTGAGTCTTCTAAAGTCCTACATTTATTAACACCATTTTGTAATCATGCTCGTTAGACATGGGAGGTACACTGGGTCAAGGGTTAGGAGAGCATAACAACCCTGGCTTTGGACTAGCCACACACTTTCCCTCAAAACAAGGGCCATTAGTGGAGATTTTTATTAAGGCCCGGGAGGCAGTAAAACTGACATAACAATCACAACCTAATAACTGAATAGAAATTAGACATGATATGCATGACGTTAACGTGGTTTCAGAGAGGATTTTTGTACAATGTTGAACGACCCAGTTCTACAAGGTAATAGTATTGTCTCCGTCTTTGGAAAGGAGTCAGCTATTTTAAAACTGTCGATGAGCTGCATAAAAATGAATTATTAAATGGATTATATAAATTAAATGCTCTGAATAACATTTGGAGATTCACCCATAAAAAATGTGATCTACTTCTCTGTTATCGTTCACCACACAATTGACCTGATACGGTGCTTGACCTCTTGTCAATGCACTTAGCACGATTAGTGATTTTAATATACTTTATGAGGTTGAATCAAATGCCATGCACATGAAATTCACAGCATTATTATCTTTGTTTAACTTTAGTTTTCCTTCCCTTGCACCAACCCACAAAGAAGGTCACAAAGTGGATACTGTTTGCTACAACAATGACCAATCAGGAGCGGTCTCTGCAAATCTCAAGGTGGGGGGCGGGGAGGAGATGAGATGGGACAGGGGGAAAATAAAAAATAAAAAATAAATAAGCGTACCTTTTTTTACGCTGCCGGCTGCCTTGCGCTCCTCTTCTGATGGTGTCCCAGCAGTACCCCCACCACCAGCAAAGGCTCCCCACGCAATCCTGGTGCTGCTCTAATGCTATACATAGCATGAGAACAGTGCCAGGATTTGTCTGAGTGCCTTGGACTGCCCTCAGACACTGCGTTAGAGTCTGTTCAGTTTCTCCATACCGGCTGTAAAACACAGCCGGGTTGGAGACACCTAAGTGTGCAGGTCAGTTTGGCCGGCCTAAGCCAAATTAACATGCGCACTTAGTGCACTCTCCTCCTCCCCCATCCCCTCCCATACCTCAGCCCCAACCCTCCCTTCACAAGTTGAAAAATAAAACAAAATTCCATTTTATTTCTCAGCTGCTGGCTCTTAGCTATCGGTTCAATGCTCCTCCGCCATTGCAGAGGAGCCTCGGCTGTGACCAATATGTGGTTTTGGCCCCTCTCACTGTGACTTGCTCAGATCACTCTGACTCCCTTATCAATTGCAGCAAAAGGTCCTACATGAAGACCCCTGTGACAAAGCATTGGTTAAGATGGTATTGAAAGAGAGAACTGTAGACTTGCAGCCCAATTATAAGATGCCTGCAAAGTGAGTTGGCCAATCCTCTTATGTCCTTAAATGATTACAATGAACAAGTAATCGAGACTTTAATGGAAGTTGTCCCTTGCTAACGAAAATGGCAACTAAAATGCTGCAGGTACTTGATTGCAATCAATTGGGAGACTGTTTTGAAACTGAACTTGATAATGTTAAAGCTCTTTTAAACTCATGGAAAGTCTTGTAAAAAAAATATAAAGATTGCCAATTGGTTGCTTCGGCTATTACATGCTCTTGAGTTTTTATGAACTAAACAATGATCAATTCTAAATATTAATGTAATAAAAAAGAGCAGGCCTACTGGCTCGAGTGCAGGTAATCTTCAGACAAGATTGATACACAATTAGCTTTGAAGCCACTGAAAAAAAATTGATAGCGCATAATCAAATTCAGGTATTATACCTGGATTTTTTAAAAACTCACAGTTCTTACCCTTAAAAAGACCTTCATTAAATCAAAAATGTTGGGGCAGTACTGGTTTCCTAATCAGCACATCTGGCCACACTCCCAGAGCATGCAGTTTTTGACAACATTTACTCATTTATTGAATTCCAAAATGTATTGCATCAGCTTGAGCGTGTTTTTGTGCATGCTGCAGTGGAGAAACAGTAGTGACAGTGGTGTAAGATGAGCTTGACATTGTGCTGGTTAAGACACCTCTCCTACCCTGATCCTTTTGGATCTATCAACAGCTTTTCCTACGATAGAGCATCGGCTTTCATTGAGCTAGGTATTAAAGAAACTGCCTTTGCATGGTTCCAAAATGTTCTGTAGAGCAGGTCGACGCAGGTGAACTTTTACTCCTGCTTAACAGACTATGAAATTGTCCTGCGCGGTCTCACAGGGATCCTTAATATCCCTGGTCCTTTTTAATCCGTACATTGCTTCTTTAGCAATGCTCATCTGTTTGTTAGCTTTGTCTGTGCTTCCCTATGTAGAAGATACCCAGATTCCTTTCACAATAAATGGAAATCTTAACTCAGTGGGGGACAACCTCTATTATTGTCTCAAGTGCATTGCGTGGTGGATATATTAGAGCAAGCTCAAACCGAGGCCGTCTTTACGACTTTTACAGTTTTTGGGCAAGACCGCCATGTGAAATGCCGACACCATACCACCAGTGATGGCGGTACAGTGGCTGCTGTATTAGGCACAAAGAACAAACCGCCCAAATACAGCCACAAAACCAACAATGCCAGGCTGACCGAAGGTGAAATGCTGACTGATCCACTGCCGGCCCGCCACACCGAGTCTATTCCTACTGCCCTATTACGAGTCATTTTTCAGCACAGTGGCACATGCATGGTGGTAAACCAATGGCGGTCCGCACGCCGTGGTACAGAAACGAACCACCGGTAGTAGCCAACACCCCTCTGGACAGATCGAATACTCCACACCTGAAACACATCCACACACCACATCCACCTGCTCACGGCACCCTTTATCACCCCCCCCACAAACCAACAATCCTGTGCGTTTACCATGACCATCCAGAGAGAAACAAGCCACCAAGCACACACCATACACAACAAACACCTGTACATTGCATACCTTGCACACACCACCACCACTACCCACCAACACCCACAACCAAACACCCCAACAGCACCAATCACCCCGCACTGCACCCCATCAGCGCAGCACCCCACCAACATGTCAAGCCAGAAGTATCCACGGTTCACAGAAAATTAGTTGCTTCACTTGGTGACCGAGTTCGTCAGAACTGAGCCACCTTCACCCCTTAACTTAACTTCCTAGGAGGAGACGGTCTTGGACATCATGCATGTGGAGGGACTTACTGGAATTGACGGAGGGCTCGACACTGGTAAGGCAACCATACCCCTCCTCGCCCAGGCAACAACCACACCTAACCAGCATGCCTACCCACCATCCACCAATTGCCTGTCCATCCATCTAACACTACTGCAACCCCCCAATCATTCCACGCCACCCCTCTCCCACCATACCTACATCCTCCCCCCTTAATGCACGGATACCAATCACAATGTGAAGAACCACAACTCCCACAATGCATCACACCCCACACAGCTAAAATTCACTGTACCACTTCACAGTGGGATACCCGCATGGACAACCACATCACAGCCCACACCTACTGTTTCTAGGATTGCCTCCCAACACATGGCAATGACAGCAATGCCAATCACCATCCACAGCCCACCATGGCACAGTCCCCATAACCAAATCAATGACTGCAGTGCTGCAGCTGTCGTTGCCTTCACTGGGAACCAAATGAAGCCACTGCATTCACCACACCATGAAAATGACAACTACACATCCACATACAAACTCTCCCTCTTTCCATCCACAGGTAACCTTGCCACTACCACCCAGCAGAGGATGCCAGGCTCAGACAGCCGTTCCTGTGATGAAGGCTTCAGTGGATGTCTGGATGGTGACGAGTTGTCTGGGCCATCTGGGGCAACTGGTCAGTCCACTCCCAGGAGGCCCACCCTGGAAACACTGGACTCTTCATCCCATGTGGCTACAACACCTCAGCCAGCCCCTCCTCCCCCAAACCTGTGCCCCAGGGACATCTCAATCATAAGTCTGTCCCACAGTACAGGGGCCAGAGTCAAGGGCACACAACCCAGACAATGAAGGGCCTGGTGCTACTGGGAGTGGGTACTTTGTGCCAGGGGCACAGAGGGCTAGTGGCAGAGGGAGGGGATCAGTGGCCCAACGGATTGGGCAGACACAACAACTTGCTTCCCAGGAGGCCTCACCCAAATCCTGGGTGCATACCACCAAACCCAGGACACCATTGGCCAGATCCTTGCCACTGTGAAGGAGAGCCAGAGGCTGCCGAGTGAATACCATCAGGAAGTTACGCAGCAGAGGCAGACCCACAATACCTCCATGGCCTCCATGGTAGGGGTGCTGAAGGAACTCACTACTATCTTGCATGAGTCCATCTCCCACCAGCAGGCCCTTTCCATTAGCCACATCACGTCTGAGCCCTCCACGTCAGAGGCAGCTAGTGGAATGGAGGCCCTGCCACAGGACCCGCAGGACACCAGCACCCTTACCCCTGTAGCCGACAAGCCCCCACACAGGCGAGTCCAACCAGACATCCTTCTTTAACTGATGCGAAGACCAAGACCACCGCCAGGAAGTGACCCTCTCCTGAACATTCTCCCTTGTGTCACTGAGGCACCCTGTTGACTGTCCACTGTTATATCTCCATACTCCCATGGCCTCCATACTGGACCTTGACTACCCACAGCTGGCCCAACTGCTCTGTTGAGCCCACCCACAATTACCCCACTCATCACCCCTTGCACTTGTACATCCCAAATAAACACCACTGACCACAATTATTGCCTACGTCTTTATTGTCATGAGTGCGAAAGATACAGCCATTACATGTGCAACAGTTAACCCATTGTCCTGGCAATGCATGTGTGAGTGACAGAGGGGGAACAATATTAACAAGGATTACACTGGAGCAAGCAGTGGCTGGAGAGATGGGTCAAGGAAGGCAACAGGTGAGGCAGGGACCAGAGTGCACCCCAACAATATCCTCAAAGTAGAACAAGACAGGGACATCAATCACTATAGGCGTCACATATGCCAAATCAACACACATGCACTGTAAGCACAGGAACCCAAGGTAGAGATGGCAAGTCAAGTCCAACACATTTGGCCATTACAAACCCACATTCACAAGACATCCCTCCCACATGGTCTCTCCCTCACAGCAAACAGAGCCACACGTTAGGCAGTTCACACTGCTACAAACAGTAATGTTGCACCGCCTCCCAATGTCGAATCTCAGTACAGGATGTAATACAGATGAAACCACCTAGTGCAGCACACATATTGCACTGGATCTGGCAGTCCAGGGACCAATGGTCAGGCACATAGATGTCACAAGTGCAGCAACACAACAGCAGGATGAGAATAGCACTGACCTGCGCACATGAACAACCAAACTCATGGCAACAAGTAAACCCCCCAAACCACCCAGAGCCAGATCTCCAATATCTCCACTTAACACAGACAGCAGGTGGTATCATGGCACAAGGCAGATAGTAGTGTATCTGAGTGGAAGTATTGTTGTATCAGCTCTGCTCTATAGTCAGCTGCATCCTTTTCATCTTCCTCATTATCACTCCCCATGTTCCCTTCGTCATTCACTGGTACAGCTGCCACCTCCTCTGCATCCAGCAATGGGATATGATGTCTCAGGGCCAGATTGCGTAGCATGCAGCAAGCAACAATGATGTGGCACATTCTCCATGGTGTGTAGAGTAGGGCTCGTCCGGAGATGTGCAGACACCGGAATCCGGCCTTCAGCAGGCCAGTGGTCCGCTCAATCACCCATCTTGTACTACTGTGGGCCTCATTGTACCTGTTTTCTGCAGCTGTAGCCAGATGCCTCACAGTTGTCAGTAGCCAGGGAAAGTTGGCATAGCCAGAGTCACCTGTGTGCACAAAGGTAGGAGCCATGTCAGGACCAGGAGGGTGCAGTGTAGGTTGTGAAGAGTGTTGAGAGCAGAGGGGCACACATATGTGAGGATACATACCGATGAGGCAGGCCCGGTCCCTCTGTAGTGGTGCCATCATATGTGGTATGATGCTGTTCTGCAGAATGTAGGAGTCATACACAGACCCAGGGAACCTGGCCGTCACTTGTGTGATATATTGGTCAGCCAGACACACCACTTGCACATTGGTGGAATAGAAGTTTTTACGGTTCCTATACACTTGTTCACTCCTCCTTGGTGGCACAAGGGCAATGAGGGTGCCATCTATGGCCCCTACCACATAAGTGACGTGTGTCAGATCATAGAAGGTAGCTTTCACAATGGGCAAGTCAGCACGAAATGGGAACCTAATGTAGCTGGCCATATGCTGTAGCAGGGCACATAGGACGTCCTTCAGGGCGTTGCTGAACACGGGCTGTGACATCCCTGCTGCCAAACCCACTGTCATCTGGAAGAACCCTGAGGCAAGGAAGGGGATTACTGACAATACCTGTACTGTGGGAGGGATCGCATTGGGATGTTGAATGGCAGGCAATAGTTAAGGCTCCAACTGGGTCACCAGATCCATGACGGTCTGACGGGTCAGACAATAAGTCTAAATGACGTGTCGCTCTTCCAGGGCGGAAAGGTCAACTAGGGGCCAGTACACCAGAGCATTCCTCATCCTCAACCTTCCACTGTACCTGCAAATGGGAGGGAGAAGAAATCATGGTATGCAGCATTGACTGTGTGGACGCTTATCAGCTGTGCACAGGTCAACATATGTCACCTATGACGCACCCTAAATGCACCCTGAGTACACATTGCACATGTAAAATGACGGCCGCCTGTCCTGCATGCACTGGACAGATTTCAGTGTGTTCATCCCGCCGGCACAACACGTCATGGCTGTAGGCGGTCTAAACCACAGTGCAACTCCTCATTGGTTAACATGGTTGCTTGTGGGAGACAGCAGCCAATGGTGATCACCGCAGGCGTTGACAGTGATGTCAGCAGCGGCCGTGACAGCCATTTCATGTGCTCATGCTCACTTGACTCCTGACAGTCGTGCACACAAGACCTCCACTGTGTATGCTGCTGTGTTCTGATTCTGGTAGCCAAGATGCAACGTCCTGCAGGAGATAGGGCCCCACCGAGCCTTCACCCAGGAGGAATGGGAGAAGCTCGTGGAGGGGGTCCTGCCCCAGTATGGACAGTTGTATGGGGCACCAGAACAGCAGGTGCGGCCAATGTGACTGTCCTGTCTTTGAGTGGTGTGTGTGGGGATGGCGGCCTTGGGATGAGTCAGTGTGACTGGAGAATGGACATGGGTGAGGAGTCTGAGCCTACGTGGATTGATGGACGCTCCCTAGCAGTGGCGGACCCATCTGGGACCATCCCAGCACCGTCCTCGTCCGCCACCCCCTTTACCAGCACCACCCTACCTGTAGCTCCCCACCCAGTTGCCCGTGCCCGCTCACCCAGGAGAATCCGTGTCTCCTTCACCGCGGACACCTCTGCCCCAATCAGCCCAGCTGCCCTCAATGAAAAAGCTAATGACCTCCTGAGGTCCATCACTATGGGGCAGACAACCATTGTGAATGCCATCCAGGGACTGTCATCCCAGATGCAGTAGACCAACGCATTCCTGGAAGGCATTCACTGTGCCCTGTCTGGCCTGCAGAGATCATTTCAGGCTCTGGCCTCCTCCTTGACGGCAGCCAGTGTCCCTTCTTCTTCCGTCACCCCTCCAACTACCTGTTCCTGAACCCACATCCCTCTCCCCTCACCTATCCAAGGCACACTTATTGACCCACATGCATCCACATCAACAGACACAGTACTCAAGGACAGACATAAGCACCAAAAACACCACCACCGCCATGCACACACACAACATTCAGATGCAGACATGCCAACATCCACTCCCTTCACCAACTCCTCCACCACCTCCCTCTTGACAGTCACTGCACCACTCACACCTGCAGTCAGCACCTTATCAGTACCAGATCCTGCCACATGTGCCCTCACTTGCACCGTCACCACAATATGAGACCCCATACATGCACCCCAAACACCACATGCACACACACCACGACAATCAACACCCCCACACGCAGCACATCCACCCTACCTGTAGACACCACCCCAACATTCACTTACACATCCCCCCTGCAATCTCCCTGGATCTCCTCCACTCCTCCTCCCAGTAAACCTAAACACCCACACTCACCCACACAACACTCACCCAGCACACGCATGGCACACATCCACGTACCTGTACCCAAGATACCTCCATGTACACACCTCTCAACCATACCCTATACCTCCACTCCCAAACGTCCTTTCCACGTCCTACCTTGTGCCCCTAAGAAATGTTTCCTGACTGAGTTTTCCCTGTTCTCCACCACTGGCCCAGTCCCTGTTCCCCCCATGCACCCTGCTACCCTTCCCAGACCTCTGCCTTCCACCTCCCAGGCCTCCACTGGTCATCGCCATGCTCCTCCCCCACCTAAGATGTCCACCCCCCGGAAAGGCCCAATCCACCCTCCCCCTTGGCTAAACCACCACCGTCCAGGGGCAAGCCTAAGGAACACCCCCCAAAACCAGCCCAAAGGACCCCCCCTCAAAGCCTAGCCCGAAGGACCCCCTCCTCCAAGCCCAAACCCCCCCACCCATGAGGTGCCTGCATGCCCCATTGATGCCCCTGCACTGTGGAGGCCAGCACTTTGCAGTCAGGAGCCAAGTTGTGGCTACATTCTGTGCCCTGTGTTGTTGGGGCACAGTGCACAATTTTTGACTGGCCCTTTGGCCTCATGATACATAGTTTTATTGGTCTTAAGTTATTTATTATATATACACCACTGCACCGTTGGTGTCGATGGAGACACATCCTTCTCCTGGCTTTTCTTCCACATGAATGTGTCATAGTTATGCGATTTGGCATGTGTGTGTGTTAGTAGGGGTGTTTGTGTGTGTGTGTGTGTGGGCGTGGCTTGCCGTGCCATGTGTGTTGTGTGTGTGTACTAATGTGTTTCCCGCCAGTGTGTGCTTGGCTGGGGTACCTAAGGTTGGTGTCTTGGTCGGCATTGCTGGTCCTGGAAGTCAATGCCCAGCAGGAGCATTGGGAAGACTTGCAATCCACGTGCCATGGCCCCTACGGATGTGCCTGTGTTCTTTAAGGTGAGTGTTCCTTTTTATGTTGTTTGGTTCCACTATGCTTTTCGTGGCGGTGAGACCGTCCCGGAAATCCTGGCAGTGTGCAGCCTCGTGATAGGGATTTGGGAAGCTGCCTGACTGCCGACCTGGAGCTGTGTGCCACCGGCTGCGCCAGTCCGTCCACACTGGCAGTTCGGCCGGAAACCTGGCTGTGTTCTGCAGTTCCCTTCCCCTGACTCGTAATATGGCGGTGTTCACCACTGGTACTGCGACAGTCCGACTTCCATCCTTCACCACTGCAGTCCACTGACCGCCATACTCGTAATGAGGGCCAAAGTCCCATATTTACCATGATTTTTTGTTGGGTTTTCATCAGTTTTGTGGTGCAGCTTCAATGCAAAATCATTTTTGGCTTTTAGTAAGCCATACAAAGCTACTTTGCATGGCTTAGTGTGGTTCTGTAAATACAAAGTAAACCATGCATCCACCAATGTATTTTGACACAAGTCCAGGCTGACAAAGACTTGTAAACCCAGGTTTCCACCAAAATGGCATGCACACCAGACAGACTCATAACTAGGAGGAATATCTTTCTTTCTCCTCATTAATCATTTATTTCTCCTCATTGCATTCTGCAGAGGAATATGACTTTAATGATTGTTTTTTAGCACAAAGGTGCCCCTTCATGCACAAAAGCGATCCTGCCTTTTACACAAGCACCCTTGCATCATTGTGCAAGATTGCCTGCATTGGTGCCGCAGCATGGAGAGAGCAAATATACTACATATCCCTGTATATATGGAACATTTCTGATCCCTCCCTTTCACGCAATGCAGAGCAGCAAGTTCCTGTGCTGCACTGCGTTGCATGAAATAATAATAAATGCGCCCCTCAATGGAGAAAAAGTTTTCCTGCAGTCCTATATTGCATGAAATAATAATAAATATGTCCCTCAACGGAGGAAGAGGTTCTGGCACCTTTCAGAGATTCGTTGCCATGCAACTTTCCTTTCTGGCACACATCGTTAGGTGAAAAATACAACACTTCTTGCATAACTCTAATTGACAAAACACTGAATAAACAGCAGCTTGGACAAAACTCAGAAGCAAGGTTAATTTTTAATTTTAAAACAGTTTGATTCTATTTCCCTTGCATTAGCCAAGCGGCACTGGTTGCCAGTTAAGCAGAGAATCATGATCAAATCGTGGTTCCTGGTCCACATAGCTCTTTGCAATGGTTGCACGAATCCTTTATCACAAAAGCTTTTGATTTCCCAACCAAATTGTCACTTTATGTTGGAAGAGCATGTCTGACTCATGTTATTCAGAGCGTAATTTGCTGAAAACGAAGAGTCAGTCAGAGCGCAAGGTATTTCTCATGGTTTTGCTGCTGTTGGTGCAACCCATTTGTCACTTTAAACTTCAAGTAAGTCAAAGTTGTATCAGTTTATTGAGATAAATTGAACAGTTAAGTGCTCCACTAATAAACTTTAGTGCTCATTTACTAGGAAATCGCGCAACTGGGTGCCACAAGCAATTTTGCTGCACCGAGCTGGGTAATTTCCAGAACGCAAGGATGCTCCGTATTCACAAGAATATGGGGCATCCCTGTGTACTCCCTGCACAAGTGCTAAATTAGCTGCCTAGCGCCAACACAGGCACCCTTGCACAATGGTGCAAGGCTACCTGCGTTGCAGGCAATGATTGTGTATGCGCAGGAAGGTGTTCCTTCCTGCACATAAACAATCATTCATGGCGTTTTGCTCTTTCTATGTGTGCAGCAGAATGCAGCACACATAGAAAAGGCAAAAACAAGGAGAAACCAAAGTATTTCTCCTTGTTGCGCAAATCTAACGTCACCCCTGGGGTGGTGTTAGTTTTTGGTGCTGCCTCAACTTTACGCTATCTCATAAATCTGGGGCAGGGTCAAAATGCAATGTGTGTTGCATTGGAATGCCCACAGCAACACCCGTTGCACGCCCCTTTCACGCAAAGTCAGGCAGGTAAAGGGGCCGTATTTACACGGCGGCATTATACCCCAAAAAGTGGCTTAATGCTGCCTTGTAAATATGGATATAAGGGAACAGCGCTACCAGAGCATCGCTGAAAGTGACGCTACGGTGGGGCTTGTAAATGCACCACTTTGTTCAAAATTTACACACACAGCGCCACTAAGTGGTGGATTCTCATTAACAGGTGCTGGTGTTTACAAATAAGCGCCAGTGCCAAGCACCGGAACACACTGCCATAAATTAAGCACTGATGTTATTAGTTTTCACCGTGACAATTTAGGTGGATGAACGGTCTCTGGAGTGGCTACCAGACTTTGGCATGCCTTGGCTACATCCTTGGGGGCAGAGTCTTTCCTGGTATGAATTTGGAAACATTTAAATCTATGACATTTTCCAGCGTATTAGCAGCCATTGATAGCTGATTGTTTATTGAAGCATCTTCCTTTTCCATCTGTTTCTAGAGGCTTCGAGCAACAAGAAACCTTCAACTTAAGGTCGCACTCTTGAAATACCAAAACTGTACTAAACTAAGTAGTTCAGTACAGCTTTGTTAAAGTAGATGCAGATAGACATAATACTTCTAGGTGCTCTTTACCACAACCATGCCTGTGCAAACCAGTGTGTGTAAATTCTGAATCACTTAAACACATGGAATGCCCAATGATCAGAAAAGTTTGACATTTGACAATTTTGCTTCATCATTGTTTGGTCATCAGAATGTTGGTGTCACAAACATGTAAAACAATGACATAACGCATTAATGTGATAGATATGAAGAGCATTTGGAATCAGACCCAATTACGGACCTAAAAATAACATTATTAAAACAATGGAATGTATACGACAGGACGATCAAAGAAGCAGTAACGTGCGTTAAAGAGAAAAGTGTAATCCGAGAAGAAAATGGAGGACAAAATATGATCACAGATTCCCGGAGGAGCATTTAAGATGAAGGAATAGCTTTGGGAAACTACAAGGGCATGTGGAAAAGGGCACTTTAAGAAACGGATTGAGACTCGGCTTCCCAAATGTGTGCAAAACTCACTGCCTTTCATCTGCAAAGGGCATAACCTTCCAGATAGGACAAGGGAGGGTGGGCTGACACAAAATACTACCACCACTACTAAAACTCACTTTCAATCTCTTCCTCAAAGAAAAGTCACAATGCTTACGTCTCTCGCCCCTCATCGATGAATGGTTGCTTTACACGTTGTCTCTTTCGTAACTATTGTGCAATAGCCTGTCTTGACCAAACCAGGAACGCAGTTGTTTCCTGTCAGCCTTTTATTTATACGGAGTAAAACACAGTTGCACAATACAACAGGAGTTTCTGTTTTACTAACATTAGAGATGAAGATGTTGGAATTCCAAGCTACCCAGGGCCGCACGTGTGTGTTTCTGTGCTTGTTGCAGGAGCAGTGGTCCTAGGACAGATGTCCCCTACTTTATAAAAACACTTCCATGCATCGGGATAATGCACAGATGAAAACACACTTATGAAGTATGTCAAAGCATGTCAATAAGTCATGAGCTTTCCATAAGGGGGAATAAAATATGTAAAGGGGGGTCTAAAAGGTAAATACAGTAGGAGTATTGTCCTCCAGGTCAAGGGGGTGTTCGTACACAGTAGACAGGTATATTGTTGTGCCCCTAGAAGAAATTAGTCCGGTGTAAACCCAGGGTTGTTTGGTCTATTTCAATAGCAAAAATGTGATCATGATCATGTCACATCTACTTTAGCTACATTGGCTCCTGTGTGGGAAATAATTACTTTTAACGCTGGCTGTATAGCATATAAGATTTTCCATGACCAGGCTCCTTACTTTTTACTCCAAGTTTTCCTGAAATACAATCCAAGCAGGACCTTAAAATGAGCCAATAACATGCAGCTCTCTCTCTCTTAAATCAGGTCCAAAACTTGGGAATCCTGAACATTCAGAAACCAGGAAACATCTTTTTGGAACAGTCTTCTATTTGGCCTGCATTTTGGACCAATCTGCTAAACCTCGGAAAAGCACGTGGAACCTGCAGCTATCCTCTCTGGGCTTACTTCCTTAATGGCATTACCATCCATCTTTCTTGTGCCCATAGTATCCACGTTTTGAGAAACTACAAAAAACTTCTGGGGGTTGAACGTTGCACTGAATAAGCCCTCAGTAATGAAGAAATAAAGGCCATATTCTCACGACATCTGCAAAAAGTAATGAATACAAAATGAATTAAACCTGTTCTAGAACACAAAGGCACTTTTAATAACCTTAGAAAACGATGAATAAAAGTGTTTATCACAGTCAACTCCTAAAATTGAAATTGGTATTGCACAACTGAAGAAAATCAGTCATAGCAAAATTATATAATGTATTTTGTGCAGAGATGAGAAATTACTAAGGCTTGAACCAAATAAGATAAGAAACTTTGAAAACACATTGACAGAGGCCTTCTGAATTGAAGAGGAAACACACTCCGAGTCCAATAGTATGCTCTCGAGTTGCTTTGCTATTTGTTTGCATCTTAAAACAGCCACACAGTGAGTCCTTACCAGTACTCTATATAAACACACTGCGCTCCTTCCATTTGTCGTGTGAGAAGTCTTTTATTAAAAGAGTTCCCTCTCCACCTAGTGGTAAGTAGCTAATAGTGTCGCAAAGTTAAAATACAATCCACTTAATTTAACTAAGTAACAGAAGTGCGCGCATAGCGACCGAGCCTTTGCTTTGGCTTTAATTACAACAGTGAAAACAGGCATTAGCAAAGTCAATAGGAGCCGCCTACGAGAGATCTATTAGCATTTTCAATGTTCTTTAGACAAGTTGCAGGCAGCGTGAGCTGCTGTGCAAAATGGCTTGAAGTAAAAATAAATAAATAAAAAAGAGCTTCGACGCGGCCAACTTTTTAAAGCATTATTGCACAGCAGCGGTTCTACTGTGCAATATGGCTTTAGCATACATTCATTCTAGCAATCAGACACATTTCGTTTTTGGCTGACGCGGAGTGAAACGGTGAATCTTCAGATTTCCATTGCTGGAATATTAGAGAGCGTGACACAGAAATGGAAATTAAAACGAACTTTTGCTCTTGAATAGTTATGTTGGTATGTTTTTTTAAGTAACCGAAAGGAATAGTTTATGAAATTGGTGGGATATATTTTATTAAACCTCAAAATTATATAGTGGAACAACTGATACCAGAATGAAGAGATGGATAATAGCGAATAATAATCACACATCCTATTGGTCCAACATCTAAAACAGCGATTAGAAATAGGCAGATACGCCTTATTCATTACTTTAAGGGTATAGAACACTGTTTGAAATGGGGTTTCTGGCTAGCTATGGTTTGCACCTAAGAGAGGCAGAACCCACTAGTTTAGTCAGGGCGAGCAAGTTCCTCACCGAAGATAACCTGTGCTCGCTCCCGGGTAACTTGGCACAGAGCAGTCAGGTATATCCTCAGAGGTCATGTGTTTACACAACACACCAGGCGCACAATAAATACACCACAAAAGAGGCTCCACCCTTGCTTATATGAAAATATGTGTTTGACTTTACATACACATCACAGACCAAAGACGTCATAGATCACAAATGCTGTGCAAATTATGCAGATCCTGCATGAAACAAGAATCAAAACAATATGTATCCCAGTGTAAGAGTATAAATATGCAATGGCTGGGGAGAACACTTACGCCCATATTTATACTTTTTTGTAGGTTTGCGTCAGAAAGTATAGCACCGGCTAGCACCATTCCTAGATGTCAGGCAGGCGCCATATCTATGGAATGGCGCTAGCTGGCGCTAAGGCCCCATTAGCGTCCTTGGAATTATGGCAGTACACTGTTTAGAAGCAAAAAAATTGCCTCTAGGCAGTGTAGCGCCATTTTCTGGTGCACAAGCCCAATGAACATGGCTCCTGTCTTAGTAAAGATAGGAGCCATGCCCCCCACCCCAATGGCCATGCCCAGGGGACGAATGTCCCCTGGGCATGGCCATTTGGGCCAGCACCGTGCAGGGGGCCCCACGTCAGGGCACCCGAGCGTTGTTGGGCAAAAAAAAAAGAAAATACTCACCCGGACTTACCTTGGATGGGTCCCCCATCCTTAGGTGACCTCCTGTTGTGGGTAGGGGTGGGTGGGGGTATCCCTGGGGACAGGTAAGGGCACCTGTGGGTAATTTCCATGGTCTCCGACCAGGGAAATCTGCCTACAGGTCCCCTTACGCCTGCCCAGACCCAGGCGTTAAATAATGGTGCTAAGCAAGTTTAGCCCCATTATTTAAGGCCCCCATCCACCCGTGCTGGATTTTAGCACGGGGGATAAATATGGCGCAAAGGCTATATCGTCCTTTTCTGGACGGGAACACCTACCTTGCATCTCATTGACGCAAGGTAGGTTTTCCCCTCCAGAAAACGACCTAAACTCCATAACCTTGGCACTAGACATGCCTAGCGCCAAAGTAGAAATATGAAGTTTGGTTTGAGAAGGGGAAATGTCCATCGATAGCCATAGGCCTCAAATACAATCCCTATTAAAGGGTGGCATGCTGTACCACCTAAATCTTGCCATGGGGAGAGAAGCCCCAGTGTCAACCCCGTCTATAATTCATTAAAAAAGATAACAAATTATTATCCCTGACAAAATGCAGCTTATACTGTTTTAAACAAAACAAAGTAATTTGCAGGTTTAGTGATCAAGCATTCGAATTTTTTTTGAAAGAAAATATAGTGTTTGGGGATACTTTTCCTAAAAGACTACTCCTGAGAAAAAGGCAAGAAATACTTTAGAAATGGTTCAATCACATTGAAAGAGGTGACTATTAATACACTTTCAATACTTAAAGTGTTTACAGTTGCATTCTTAATCATAAAATGTGATTTCTGAGTTTTCTTTTAATTAACTACACCTTTAATACTATGGAGCAAAAATACAATAGAGCTTTTTATGGAAAATTCCTGCCTAGATGAAAGTAACTTCAGTCAAGACAAAAGCTGAAGAAAATCAAAACTATCACCCCTATAAATATAGCAAATTATATTTCCTAATACTACATTTAAAGTAACTGCCTAGAAGAGAGGAAGCACAATGCCACCTCAACCAAACATTAACATCAAGGAATATCAACAAAATTATTTAAGAGTGCAGCAAAATGTGCTTATAAAAAAGAAAAAAGTCATCAATAAGAGTTAATCACCATATATTTTCACACCATCTAATTTTTTAAATTACTTTCCCTAAAAAGAGTCAGACCTTCATTACGACTTTAGCGCTCTTTTTGCAAGACCACCGAGTGCCTATGTTGGCGATCCGAAGACCGACATATTGGGGTTGCTTTGAATTATCTGACCCCGTTGGCCTTGCCGATGGAGGAAGAGAGGCAGTTTCACCGCCAGCACCGCCACTCCAACAGGACGCTGCCCACCGTATTACGATCCGTAATATGGCGCAGCGGTGTCCTGTACAGCAGTGTGGTGCTGGCGGTGGCAGACGCCAGGACTCATCCCCTCCCAGATGACCACCGCGCTGAAACAGGTAAGTGGACTGTCCGAAAGGGGGGGAGGGTGTTGGGTGCACGTGTGTGGTGTGTGCGTATATGTGTTGCAGAATGGGTGTGCATGAGTGTGTGGGTAAATGTGTATGTATGTGTGTGTGGAGGGTGTGTGCATGCGTGCGGATGAGTGACGGGTGTGTGTCTGCATGCGTGCGGATGAGTGGGGGTTGTCTGCATGCATGCGTATGAGTGGGGTGCATGGAGGTGTGTGGACATGTAGGGGGTGCATGGAGGTGTTTGGACATGTGGGGGTGCGTTTGCCGTTGACAGGAATGGAGATTCCTGTCACCTGGTGCGTTACTGCCAGGCTTTTCGTGGTGGGGCGACCACTGCGAGAAGCCTAGCAGTATGCTGCCTCCTAATACAGCCGGCGGTTTGAAGCCTGCCGCTGGCCCGGAGGAGCTCACCGCCAGCCGCATCAGTCCGACTGGACTGGCGGCGTTGTGGTGGTTTGGCTTTGGCCAAATCCCACAACTCATAATGTGGCGGTCTTTACTGCTGGGTCTGCGGCAGTTAGACAGCCACCGCAAGTTTGGGGGTCTCATGACCGCAAAACTAAGTTCATTTCTGAAGTTGCTTTAAGAAATCCTATGCCTCAAAAATGTAGAGGAAGTCTGGAACCTGTCTTTATTAAGAACTGCCCATTTGGAATGCTCGAAGACAGAAGCTTAACCACCGGAAGCTTTGAAAGAGTTAAGCATACCACTAAACTCTTCCTTCCTCTGAGCTGAAGTAATAGTTGTGTCTAAATAGACTTGAAATTTGAAATCATTAAGTGCCCCAAAAGATTTTTGATGAATAACTTTAGAAAGAATTTGCTTTAAAAAAAAAAAAACAGCAGCAAAGTTCACTAAAATACTGCCTGGAAATCTAACATGCAGGATTCAATGACTTAGAAACCTATTTGCCCACATTACAGAAATATCGAGTGAGAAGTGGGAGAATATAATCAATTTTCTTCCAACTGAATTGTGTTTTCTTCTTTTTATTTGTCTTCTGGAAAACTCAGAATTTGAGATTTTGCTGAGGATGATGATCCAGCAAAAAACTCTTGTAGTCTAAGTGATCTGGCATAATAGCATTGTAACCAGAATCAACTCATCTTGAAGTGGCTTCAGAACGCTGCGATTTGGTTAACAAAGTGTATTATGGATGACTGCTAGACAGATGTGATGCAGGGTGGATAACAGTGATTATGAAAGACTTTCCCGACAATGGAGAAATAGAAAGTTCAGAATTGTTCATGAGAGCAATAGAGGAAGTATACAAGGAATTTGATCCTTCTATAGCTTCTCTTATCGTGCCAGAATTTAGGGCAGAAAATCTTGAGGTGGGTATTCGTTTGGACCAACATCTCAGGAGAAGTATGCCAGGTGAACCAGAATTGCGTTTTCCTGCAAGGAGTTCTGAAGTGCTCCTGGCTTTGCATGGAGAACTGAAAATTATCTCACTGGTTAATGCATTTCTACTTAGGAGGGGAGAATAGAGGGCAGATTCACACAGGAACTCTTCCATTGCCACACTTTCCCCATGAAGTATGTTCCTTTTATCCTAAATAGTTACCAGGGCAATCGAGAAAAGAGATGATGAACACTTTAACATAGAATACACATCTACTCGGATTTCCTGATTCATTTCTTAATGGGGCCCATGTACAAAATACCTGGTTTCCTACAGTTCTGGGACAACTTCACCAAACAAAAGGTGTGTTGGTATACTATGATAATAGATCTTATGAGGACATAACCACCAACAATAAATATAGACCTCATAACTTTAAATCTCCGTGCTTATTTTCTGTTCTTCTACTCAGGAAACCTAGGGAAACATATGTTTGTGAACACCTGCCATGTTTCTGTGTGAAGCACAAGGGTAGGCATGCCACCTTTTGAACAACTTTATATTAAAAGTCCTGTTTCCAGTTAGGTTCTTACTTGCTCAGATAAAGAGAAGACTGCCATCCAACAATGGATACATGATGTCATTCGTAGTGAGAAAAGAGATTGGTTACATAGAGAGGGGCTATGCCAGAGTTAATGGTTTTCACCAAAGGTGTGGTGCAGCACCCCAGTTGCTCACATGCATTTAACTGAAATAGTGGTAGCAGGTACTCTTCCTTTTTGTGTACTTGTTGAGATCCTTTATTACCTATAAAGTTATGGTACCTTGGCACCTGGTGGAGCCTCAAATAATACTGGTAGTTGTACAGTTAGATATCTGACAAGTTCATATGTGAGGTAGGCAGAAAGGGAATGTTAACTGATTCCAATATCTGATATCAACCTTACAGGTGTAATCTCACCGAATTAGTCATATAGTACATCCAAACAACCATGCTTTATAATGTTCATTGTAGTTGTGAAACTTGAGTGATGATATCTCATAGAATGGAATATTCACTCAGGGCAAAACCAAAAAAAGATAACAGCTAGGAGTGTACGATCAAGACAAATGTCTCAAGGGACATCATAGTGTTCAACTTTATACTTCCTTTAACTGCTTAATGAGTTGTAGGTGTGGTTTAATTTAAATGAAATAAATTAGTTTCTTGTTCAAAAATTATTGCAAATTTTTAAATGAAAAGACAATACTAAAAAGAACATCGAAAAGGTACATAAGACAGTACATTAGAAAAAAAAGTAGATTACTGAAATACCTATGTAACGAGGAACATACCTGTTAAGTTAAATTAAATACAAACACTAAAGTTAGAAAAAAAGAACTTAAGTGCAAGGAGAGTGAAATACATGATTTCAAACTTAGATCACAACAATTTGTACAATTAAAGCCCGGATCTAAACATAGCATGTCACTCATTAGATTAATCTGGTAACCCTTGTATATGCCAAAGGAGACTGAAAAGTAACCATCTGATCAGCTAGCAGATAGATTTTGGACTCTAATTAGGACAACTATGAAACAGACCAGACCTATTCCTGTATTATCACAAGAGTTGCATTTGCCACTTTGAAAGAAATGTAAAGGGTTGAGCATAAGATATTACAAATTCTCTTGACACTCACCAGATGAATGAAGCCAGCAGCTGTCAGCCAAGTGCTGATGAAGATTGAGCACAGGTTTACAAGCTTGATGGAATTACTACAAGGAAAATAAAGCAAAATGTATAATGAATTCAGTTTAACAAATACTGGGAACCATTCCCACTGTATAACACCTTGTGGCATCAGTACCTTTATAAACAATTGAACCTTGGTGTAGCAATTCCTGGTATTACCATAGAATTATATGCAGTCATTCAGTCACTTACTCAAATAATGGTTAGGGTCATCAAACATAGTTTCAAAGCTGGTCAAGCACACTCTTCGAGTTTCGAAGTCTAATACTAATAATAAAATAATAATAAATAAATAATAATAATAATAAAATAGTTACAGGACTGCAATGTCCAATGAACACAACATTTCTTTTTTATTTAAAACTGGCGATTTGCTTCTGACCCTTACCACTGGATGATGATCAGGTATGAGCTACAGCTCTCCGTGTAAAGAGGGAAGGGAAGGCCTAAATAATGTAATTTTTGCTTTCCAGACCTACAATTGCATGCCAGAAACTTCTATGTATTATGTTTATTAATAACCATACAAGTGACTGTGTCTCCTTTTTACATTTTTTTTATATATTTTTAGATTTATATTGAACTTGGACTTTCGCAGAAACATTATTTTATGTGCTTTTTATACTGCTCATTTCATGATTTTGTATTCTTGTTTGTCAAACTTTATGCTGGGAGCCGACGAGGATCGCGGGGCCTTGAGGTTCCCCCCATGGTCCTGTCACTCCCTCTCTCTTCCATCCCATAATGGAATGGAAAAGAGAGAGAGAGATTATTGCAATGGTTCCTCCAAACAATGACGTCAAGGAGTCAGACTATCAATATGTTTGGTACCAATGTTATAGTTACGCTTAGCTGCAGAGCAGCACAGAGTCACTTCTGGCCTACTGGTCAAGGTCTTGTGCTGTCACTCAGTAGGCTGAAAGTTCAAATCCTAGTATCGCTTAGCAGTGTGTTTGTTATTTTTTAGTGTGCTCACTGTTAAACATTCCTAGTGGTGGAACACTGAAGCCTTTTTACCCTTAAACTCTGTGGGTTGAATGTCATAGCTAAGTCTGGAGACTGCACAGTAAGGGGTCACTCCTGACCTAGGGGTAAAGGTCTCAGACATACAAACTAAAGGTTAAGGGTTCTAGTCTATGTAAGTCTGTGGTCATTTGCTGCTTTAGTTTCTTTTCAACTATAAATATTTAAGTTACATATGAAACATGATCTCACTCTTTTTAATTGACAAAAACATTTTTATTTTCAATGTGTCCACAAATATCTCATTCTATGTATATCATTCTTCAAAGCCTAAATTGCTCCCTCTCTCAATCTCTCACTTTCCCTCTCTCTCTCACTCTCAGGGTTGGGTGGTTAGGGTGGATTGGCTGCTGGGAATGGCTGCAGGCCAGGTCCTAAAGCCAACTGCCACCGCTCACAGCTAAAGGCTGTCCATGGCGGTGGTTAGATTAACATATAGTTGTGAAAATGCCTACACATTAAAAATAAAATAGAAATTCACAAAAAAAAAACAAGGTGACAGGGTCGTTAAGGTTAGGAAATATAATTAACAAAAACAGAAATTCACTTACAAAAACAAAGGTTACAGGGACGTTATACTTAGGCTCACATTTTAAATGTACAAAACCACAGAAATTCACCTGTGATATTTAGAGTTATCTCAAGTAACTATAACTCGTACCCTAAGATAATTATAACTTTTGCCCTCACCATGCACTGCTAATTACCACACAAATTACGGCACTCAGGACATCTTTGATAACATCATTATTAATATCAATGTAATATTTTCAGAAAAAACGTTGAGAAAAAAAATGTGCATGACGGGGCGTGAATTATAGCTACCTTCGGGCACGAGTTATAGTTACTTGAGATCATTCTAACTATAACAGGTGGATTTCTATGGTTTTGTACATTTCAAATGTGAGAGTAACTATAACGTCCCTGTAACGTTTGGTTATTTAAGTGAAAAAATATATATATATACATACACACACACATTCATATGTGAACCCTACTAAAACTTGAATTACTACTACCATGATAACACACTGCAACAGTCTCTTCTATCTTGCATATACAACTTCATGAATTCTAAAAGTTTTTTTCTTCTCTCTCATAGCACAACAGATAAACATAAATTGGCTGATTACGACCTTGGCGGACGGGATACTCCTTCACAAATGTGACGGATACAAGTTCTTTAGCATATAATGGAATATAGTCACATGGGGCCATTTTGCCACAAGTTGTGATGCATTTTGGCTTCTTTTACTTTGCCTTTAAACCTTGGCCATAGGCCACGTAAGGACAGAACAATGAAAATATATAAAAATAAAGTGTGTGGGAGCCCCAAAATGGAAAAACAGCAGCCCAGTGGCACTTTGCACAGGGCCCTTAAAAAAAAAAAGAAAAGTAAAAGAAAACAAAAAGGAGCACGACAAGGACAGGTGGGGAAGCATCATGGAGTAACAGATGAGCTGTGAAAATTGAAGGAGGGTTAGCACCCAGAAAGCACAGGGTCCATCGGGATACAAATTGAATTAATCTCAATGTGTGTGTGAACCACTTTTTTAGTGTATTAACATCCGAGAAATGCTGTGGGAACATTACAAAACTGGTGGGCGACCAGATTAGCCACTACCTAAAGCCAGCTGAGCCACTGTAGCCACTGTAGCCAATGGCTGGCACCGCTCTCTGAAAGCTCCTTCCTGTATCTGTATGTATGTGTATGATGTATGCATGATGCTTTGAAGATCGTGTTGAAAGTCATGGTGAACTTTGCTATAAGGTAGTTGCTGAGACACCAAAATGCCAGGGTTAAAGGAAGTCATATTGGACGCCCTTTAACCCCGTAAAGCAGCACCACGTCTGATCTTCATCCAAACATTAGGCCCTTAAAAGTCTCCTTCCTTTTTTACTGCTGAAGGGCCATAGGATGGGCAAGAGCTGGTGCACCACACCAAAGCTCCATTTTCTGACTTCCATTTTTTCTTCCGCCCCAAACTCCTATTTCATCCCATTTCTGGAGCACTGACAACATGCTACAAGATTAACAAACATTTGCAATGCAATGGGTCTTGCGTTTGCTCAAGTTAGAGCTATTAGCGTTGTAAATTCCTGACTGGACTTTTCCTGCCACATAAATTGAAAATGAAAAGTAAAACAGTTGACATAAGCAAGCCATTTCAAAGCACCACGGACGCCATTAGTGTGAGCGCAAAGGAGAGACACAAAAGGAAAAAGAAGTTTGCTCGCAGTCAAATGTCTCGGCAAATGTACCATTATCCATGTAACAGGGCCGATGGCCAAGGCAGTAACAAAACTGCCCCAAGGAGGGACAAAAGTAAAGCATTTACTAATTATAAAAAAGGATTTTTGAAAGGCAAACCATTGAACGAGTGATATCGATCAGCGTGTGGTGCCGTGGTTAAAAGCCCACAGATTACAATATGTCAGAATGCTTGAGTGCTTGACCTACAAAGCCCGCAGAGGCAATCCGCCCTCTCCAACATTCCAACATGCATTAGTCAGAGGGAATACAATAAACGAGGTGAGAGAATGCAATATGTCCAGGGGTGCAGCTTTGGGGGGGCGATGTTTGCGGTGTTAGACCACCCCTGCTCCCCACCAGTTTCTGGTGAACAGTTGGGTACAGGTGTTTCATTTTGGCATGGTGACGTTTGCCGTATTTCACCAGCAATTTTGACATGCACAAAAACGCACACACACACACAGTTTTAAAAGTCTTTAAAAAATCTTTCTTAGTTTGCAAAATATAGTTTTTTTCCCTCACTTAATACCCCGCCAAACTGCATTCCTCTAACTTTCCTCTGCCCCTTAAGCCCTTCTCATGTATTTTTGAATGATATGCCAATGTAATTGTTGGAAATCCAGAAGCTCACATAATAAGCTCGCCCCTAGGTATGTCTTATTTAAACGTAACTGAGATTGCATTTTTCCATCTCATACGCATAACAAAAAAAGTCTCATAGAGTACAATCACAAGCCTCTAGTACCTTCCTGCGCCACATTAGTGTCTTTTTTTATGCTGATGTGACGTTAGGAAGGCTTTTGCGCTGTATGGTATTTCTAAAGTGTCTCAAAGCTTGCATTTTCCCACTTTGCACCCCCTTGCGCCACATTATGCCTGTGCCAGGCATAATGTATGGGAGGGGGGTGTTTTGGCACTAGGAGGCCCCCAAAAATAGCACAGTGAAATCTACAAGATTTCACCACGTCACTTTTGGCGCCATTTTTAATGACTGCTCAAAGCAGGGGTTAAAATGAGGCACCCATAGAAACCTATGGGCCTCCTTGCCCTTTCCTGATTCGTCAAAATTTTTGATGCCAGTGCAGCAACGTGCCACAATAGCATAAAAAATGTTGACGCTATTGGCCTAACAACCGCCATGGCGTGCCGTAGTGTGAATACGGCAGACCCATGGTGTTGTTAAGTGGGGCAGGGGTGATGCAAGAAAACTGGTTCATCAGTGCTGATGCTCTTGTTTCTTGTAAATATGCCCCATAGTTTGACCAAGGTAATGGGATTTCTGTGAGGGCTTTGAGAGCAATTTGTTTCTTCCAATCGCGTTTTTGCCAATTAAGGCACAGCACTTCATGAACTCCCCCGTCTCTGTGCTGTCCTCTAAAAATAGCTGGCGGATTAGTCACGGTCATTTTTCCTGCTGGTTAAGCTTTTCCCAACATCTGTGTGAAAGCCCTGTTCCTGAGCCTCGCTTAAGCCCCTACAGCGTTTGAAACCCCCGGATTCAGATTCTGAAGAAAACAATCAATTTAAAACAGGTTTCAAGTAAATGAAAATCACTTATGAAAATAAGGCCGCTACTGCGCCACGAGTGTGTTCGCCAAAGTGTGACTGCTCTTGACTTCTTGGGAAGTCATATTAAATCTTTAGAGCTTCCAGGATATGTGTCTGGCTAATTGCTTCTTTTGATGGCCAAGGCTTGGTGATGATGTCCATGCGTTCTTTGTGATGTTTCGGATATTCAGTGATATATTAGGGCTTCTCGGGAACCGCAACATATGTGTAAGTTTGCCTTGGACCCCCAAGCATATGTAAATTGCTGGCGGGAAGGTTCCTACAGTTCACCATTGTTTTGAGTGCTAAGTGACAGGTCACGTTTTGTGATTTTTCCAATTTTCACCATTTGCTTAGTTTGAGGTTTTTTAGGTGACCAACTGAATGCCAAGACACTGAAGCTCTTATAATGCTTCCTCCAAGCTTTATCACTCTTTAAATAAATATAAGCCTTCTTTGAAACACAACAACGCAAATGATTAGAACTGTAGAAATAAACAAAACACTTCAACCAATAAGCGCTCTTCCTACAGTCTATAACATCGTATCCTGCACCTGTCTCATCCTCTCTGCTTTAGTGAGTGAAGTGATTCTTTATCTGTTTTCTTTTTAGGCCTTGTTAAACAGTGAAATTGCCAAAGTATGTCGCACCAAAAACGTAGCAGTAACCTCAGGGGAGTGATTACTTGTTTACTTAACTGACTTTGCAAGCTGCGCTAGAAAACTGAAATGCAACATGTCAGTGAAGGGGTAGCAAGTGCTAGGTTGCAGTAGGACACAGGTCACATTAGACTGAAGGTGTGTCCATAGCCCTTAAGTTCCAGGAGTCACTCCTTTATTGCTCAAGCTAGAGTTTGTCAGTACTGCAGCTCTCGCTTCGGATGTACTGCCCTTCTACTACTTAAGGTGCTCTGCAGAGCGGGCAGGGAACAATTCCTACTGCTTTCCCCACGTGAAGACCATCCCTTCTTATCATGGAAAGGGAGTTACTTCATCCCATGGCTGAAGTAAATCTAAAACAATTTCCTTGGTGGGAAAGGGTCGATTAGGAGTTTGGAAATGGTCACAAAGTTATGTTTGTGGGCTTCCCAAAAATTCTATGCCTAAGGACACCTTGTTCCACCCGCTTCCCACCCCTTGCTTAGTATTTACTGCTGCAAAGTTTCAGCTCTTGTGTTGGAGAAGTCTGGAAAAGAAAAACCTTACACAGCTGCCAGGAATGCTTTTGTGAATTCCTGGAATGCCTAAATGGGGTGTTTAAAAAAAGTAATAAATCTGCACTCAATCGCTTTTGCTGTTTGCAGATTTACTATGTTTTTGTCAATTTGGCCCAGTTTTGCCTAATACCCCAGCTTGAGAAGAGAAGGCTTGCACTCTGGGAGTTTTTCTCTTTTTCTCTTCTCATGTTCCCACTCAGCTTGGGGAGCTCACAGTGCTTAATTTGTAAAATATTAAGTGTTGGAGCCCAAAGTTTGCTCAGCACCTGCTGTTGGCACGAGGAATACTGGGGACTATTCCTTATACAAGAGAGACTTGGACTATGAGAGCAGTGATTTCATGAGACGCCCCTTTCAATTCACAACTCACTATTTTTTCCTGTTTGCAAATGACTGGGGTTTACTAAATCGTCAATAGTGAATACATCCATGTTCTAAAAATAGTGAATCACTACTTAGAAGGACTTACGCTTCTTATGTATGCCATAATGCTACCGGATCATACAGCTGAACCAGGAAGTGTTGCCTTTTGTCAGATTCTTGAGTTCTATGTACAATGTGAAGACCAAGCTCAACGTTCCCTTGTGCTTTGTGTCTGGTCTTTTAGGAACGTAATTAAGGCTAAACGCCTAATTCACATCTGGCCCTTTTAATAAACTTTGACATTGGAAAAGGGTTTAGCTGTTTCCTAAGCATTTCAGCAGCATGAATGGTACTTCTGCATGAATGGGATTTATCTCTAATCTGTGTACAAATCCTTCAAGCAAAATATTCGCACAGTCTTTGACCAGTAAAACCTATCCACTAACCTGCACGCCTCCTCTCTCCCTCAACATCACAGTCACAAACACTCATATTACTCTGCCTCCTCAATACCAACCTAAGTGTACATTCTTTCGCAATAACACAAACTGTAACACCAGCAAAACAAGAGACAACTCACCTCATTTACAAAGGATACAATATATATTGTTATTTTATAAACAAATCACTCAAAATCATGTTTTAATAGCTCTTAAAATGAATAGTTTGGAGGTGTTCTTCTTGGGGACGAGCTCATGAAAGAATATTGCTGGGTTTTGAATGTGGTCAACAAAACACTCAGAAACTAGAGGCCCAATAAGTAGAATGTTATTGTGTTTACTTGTTGTAACTCATTCCTCTATATCCCACTGTATCTTTTACAACAGTCTCAGTGTGGATACTATTTTGTAAAACATGTTCAATTTGTCTCTGTTTCATTTTTACTGTATACAAGCAGAACTTTCAAATCTGAGTGAACCTTTGTAAGAAGCTTTATTATTTCAAATGTGCATCACATTAACTCCCAAAACTTTTAAAGATGTATTTCTTAGTTGCAGTCATCACTATGTAGTTATAGTCAGGTCTGCTTTTCCATAGGAAGAGTGTTTTTTGGTTTACTAATAACTTTGGCCCCATTTGACAAATCTTCACAAAACTTTCTAAAAAAAAGTCCATTCACCTCAGCTCCTTCCTGGAAAGTTTCAGAAGAATACATCAAGCAAGGGCTGAGAAAAAAGGGGGGTCCCAAAATGCAAAACCCCATGCATTTTCCATAGACCTCTTTACATAAGGTTACAGCAAAAACTGATGAACAGAATTACATCAAGTGTTTTTTTCTGATTTGGTGTACATTCATTCAGTAATTTTTGAGAAATTGAGGTTGAAAAATAATTGCATGTCTGGACATACGGGTACGCAAGAGTCTCGAGAGGCTCTCGCAGGAGCAACATTTTAAAAAGAGAAGTTCTGATTGGCCCAGGAATGTTTTATTTCCCTGGGGTGGTATCGCTTCTGCTGGAGTCAGACTCTTGCGACAGCGAGCACTCTAGTTGGTTGCCAGCACCATGAGAAAAATGTTGCTGACAGCCAGTACAGGGCTTAGGTCCCTGTCCTGAAGTTATTAAAAAAATATATATTTGGGGGCAGGTTAGGGATTCCTTGACCCAAGGTGCGGCTCTTCGTCTAAGGCGGAGGAGCCCTACCCTGCTGCTTTGAGCAGAAATTTAAAATGATATTGTTATTATCATTTTATTTTTAGCTGAGGCAGCAAAGATAGGGCAGGGTGGGGCTGGGGTGGAGGGGGCTGGAGGGAGAAGTGGTTTGTGCACCTTAAGTGCACATGTCTGTTTGTTGGGCCGGCCAAATAGACATGCGCACTTTGCATTTCTCCACCCAGCTGTATTTCACAGCTGGGAGGAGAAAGGGCACATGGTGCCACTCCCTCTGTGAGTGCCGCAGCAGGGCGCTCATACCAATGACGACACTGCTGTCTTGCTGGTAACAGCAGCGATGTGATTGGCTGAGGGGAGTCTGGAAGCCTGCGGGCTTCCAGACGATGATGAAGATTGGGGAGACGTACGCATCTCCGACCTCAATAGGTAAGTGTTTTTTTTTTTATTTACAATTTTAAAAATTGTTTTCCATCCTGCCCCACCACCCCTATTCAGTGGCAGCCACCACTGCTTGACCCCCTGGGCTCCATGAGGGGGACCGAGAAGGAGCCACGTGGGGCCAAAAGAAAAAAAAAGCAAACAATTCTGCGATCCTGCAAGACTTTCACAGGATCGAAAAAAAACAAAACAAAATGGCAGCAGGGCTGTCTTTAATTACATAATGTCCTGGAAGACCAACCCTGAGACTGTGTATATGAAGGGAAAGGTGGGATACGTGGTTCTTCGTCCTGCATCTCCAGAAACCCCAGGGAGCCCAACCCCAGAGACAAAAATTGTTTGTACAGGGAGGGGTGGCGCAGACCCCCAAGCCACCCCCAGGGCTGAAATTAGCTTATATGAGAAGAGGGGCTGTGTGGCTCCCATCCCCCTGCCTCAAGAAGTCCTGGGGAGCCTACCCCCAGGCCAAAATTTACGAAAATGGGGTGGGGGCAGGGCAGCTCCCCTCTGAAGCACTCAAAGGCCCTGGGGAGTACACCTTCTGGTATATATAAGTTGTGGAAGTCCTACAAAGTTGTGATTCATTATTATTACAACTATTGGCGATTTAGTATACCCCAGTCATTTGCAAACAAGGAAAAATAGCGAGCTGTGAGGTGGAAGGGGCATTTCATTAAATTACTGCTCCCATAACCCATCAGAAATGGCTCATGTATCAGTTAAATTCTCTGGTATTCGTAGCACCACCTGTGGGCCTCTGAGCAAAACTTTGGGCACCAACAATTATTATTTTACAAATTAAGCACTGTGAGCTCCCCAAGCTGAGTAGGGACATGAGAAGAAAAAAACATAACACGCAATCAAAACAAACAGATCTAAATATTGCTCCTGCCCCCAGGAAGTAGCATTAGGAGCTGCTCCCTGTTGGCAGGAGCAACGCTGGCTCCTGGTGGAAGCAGGAAGCCGGCTGCTGCAATGGGGACCTTGAGGCCCCAACAACAGTATGGTGGGAGGACTGAATGAGCACCAGGGCACAAACCTGCAAAGGGTGAGGGCCCCGGGGATGGGGTCTCCGGGGCTGAAAGTGGCCCAGGGAGAAGAGGGCCCTGTGCTGGGACCTGGAGAATGAGATCCACAGGGCTGAAATTGGCCGAAGGAGGGGGGCTGCATGCCCCCTTTCCTTGACATTAAAGCTTGTCTAATCTACTCCACTGTACTGCATGACACTGTATGCCACTCTAATCTACAACAATCCACTCTACGATACTCTACATCACTCTACTCCCCTCTACACACTCTACTCTAGATCACCCTACTTATGCCACATTACTCCACTGTATGCACTCTACTCTGCTGTACTCTACAACACACTTCTTCACTTTACACCACTCAAGCCTACGCAATTCTATGCTACCCCACTCTGTGCTACTATGTCATTCCAGTCTACTTCACTGTGTGCTCCTCCAATTTATGCCACTCCACTCTAAGCCCCTCCACTCAACACCACTCAACACCACTCCCCTCTAAACCACTGTACACCATTCCAGTTTACATCACTCCACTGTACACCACCTTACTCTACTCCACAATACTCCACTCTACTTCACGAAACTTCACTCTACGAAATGCAGTTTATGAATAAGTCTCAAATTTGTGACCACTTCTATCAAAGGTGACAAAATGTTTTTTTTTCCTCAGAATTAGGCCATGACCCCAAGAAGGTAATTTTAGCAGGTATGGCTCTCCGGTCAAAATAGAGATTGGGGCACTGTCACAGATTTTGTATCTTTTAAGCATTACTACAGAAAACATAGATCCAAAATCATGGTTTGGTCCTCTCCCACATTCTCTTTTTAATGCCTGAGTAATTTTAGGTAAATCTGGAAATTCCTAACTTTTCTTCGTGAGTTGATATTGTTGTTAGAAGAATCGGGCTCTAGTTACTACTTGAACTTGTCCGTCAGCATGGTATCACTGGTGCTTTGAAAGGGATGCAAATCATATTTTGGCAGATGTCATGATAGGTCTTAAATTCTTAAGCGTTTTAGTACTACATATGTTTTCATGCATTAATTGCTATAGGTATAGGTTAATTGCTATAGTTTGATCACTTATCCAGAGCATGTCAAGGTGGCTGGCAAGTCAATAGATGATCATCCACTGGAATGCTAATTGATAGTTGACACCGGACATTTACAATCTCTTATTCTCAAGAACTCCACATTATGTGTAAGTCACACTACACATATATTTCTTCTCCAACTTTCCAGACAATAAATCTCTTTTCCTTAAGATACTGTATGCCAAACATACAATAGTTTTCTGTCTCATTTAATTCAAAAATGTTTCTGACACCAGAGCTTTACATCTCTCATACACGCAATATTTGAATTTGGGTATATTCTTCAATATTTCAGGTACACTAAGACTAATGTACCAATGCCAGTACCTGCATTCCTCATGATGTAATGTATGATCCACATAAATGAAGAAGCTTTCAACTAATAACATCTTCTTGCAACAGCTACCTGTCCATACATAATCCATTTTCATCGGCTACATCAGTTCAGTGTACTAGACCCATGTTGCAACTGGATGGACTAGAGACTGTACACTTTGAGAGCCATTTGGCTTAGAGAGGCACCATCTTTCAGTTTTGTCAGAAATACTGCCCATCCATTAGGGTCATGTGGCACTATGTAATATTCAAAATATCAAGTTACAGCTATATCATGAAAGTAAATGTAGATTTGCTATTATGAACCCCACTGTGACAATACTTTGTGAGTTGATATTATGGGCATGATATGGTAATGCTATATCCGTATGTCAATACTGTACCACAGTACTGTGGTACAATGTGCCCTTGAGGATGTTCTTAAACTGGCTGGTTATATGCCAATGGGTTTCTCATTTGTAATTGCAAACAAGTGGTTCACAGATTTATGCTCAGTAGCAATGTGCTTAAAAACCTACTAGGAGGTTCTCGTCTTGCAATAAAATGTAATAGGTGATTATTGCAGGAATGCCCTAATTCTATTAAAGAAATGGTGGCAAGTAATAATACTGCTTTACATAGCAACAGTACTGGTTCATATACATATTAATTTGCTCACTCTTGTAACGTACTTGTTTGTACTTGTAATATACGGGTTGTAATGTACAACCTATTGGTGTGAAAGCATTACATGCTGGTCTGCATGTATAACAAGCTGGTTTGCAAAAATACCATACTGATTTGCATACATATCATGCAAATTATTGTATGGTTCATGTCATGTATATTTTGTATGAATACCACACTGTTCTGCAAGCACAATATATATATGTGCTTGAATAGCTGATATACTATTTCCTAACCATAACTTTTTGAGTTGTGTGCACACTATGCAGATACATATTTAGTGTATGCCCATTGCATACTATATGTTTTTTTCCAGTTACACAGGATAAAGAAAAGCAAACTCTTGACTTTTAATGGGGTTTACAGTGAAGCCTATACTTCATAGAATTCCTACATGGCGGTTTAGCTCAGCAGCTTTAGGGGGACAAAGACAATGATAGGGTTCACAAGGCTCTTAAAAGTTGGAGACTCATGGCCTCATTTACTATGCTTTGGCACGGGGCAGTGCCTGCAAGCCTTTTTGATGTACCGCCCTGCTTCAGAACAAAATGGCAGGAACATCCCTTTCAAGCAGTGTTATGCGTGAAAGGGGACCATATTTACCAGGCCATGAAAAACCACGCAAGGTGGCTTTGTGTGGCCTTGCAAATATGGGCAGGCACACTATGCCACCGGAGCATTGAAGAAAATGACACTCCTGTGGCGCAGTGTGCTGCAAGGGCCTCGTAAATGAGGCCCTAATTTTTCTCATCCTGGGAGACACCACTGCTTGTGAGACTGTGCGATATGCTGTTGGCCTCTAAATGTAAATGCCGTGGACCTCTGCCAATTTAAGTTTTTGCAAATTCAGTGTACTGTCTGAAAAGGCCCCGTGGAATACACATCATTTCACACAAATGACTGGTAACTTTAGTTAAGAAAGAAATAACTTATTGGCAGTTCGCCTAGTTCACCTAACACTGCTGCCGGCAATACTCAGTCACTATTTGAAAACGTAGAAGCCAAAAAAATGTGTTTTAGTTTGTTTCACTTTCTCAAACATTTCATTTAATTCATGAATGTACTTCAATGGGGAATAAACTCCTGCACCCCTTTATCACCGTAAAATCCCTTTTTTCAACATCTTAATATTTAGATATTGGTATTAGAAAAATATATGCACTTTGGTGGTATTCTAACCACATCAATTACTTTGATTCTGGTTCCAAAGTCACACTGGAGTCCATTGTGCTTAGTTTCTTCTTGGATGTACCAGAGCTCACTTCCTAGGGCCCAGGAACTGGATGAAGCACCACTTAGCAAGTACTAAACTATCAGCAGAAGAACCCAGGCACTGGCAGATGAAGTATTTTATGCCAACGAGACTTCCTAACAGGAGGCAAGCTCAGTTCAAGACCTTGGATCACCTTGGAAAGCGGGACTGAGAAAGTAAAGTCCAGCCCTTTCACTCCAAGGGCCATGGGCGGCTCCTCCATAAGGGCAGAGGCACGTTTCCCCTCCTGCCAGCAGCGGCAGCTGCAAAAACATTTCAAAGAAAAGGTTGGGGCCACGGGGTGACATGCACACTGAGGGGCAAGGCACACCATTCCCCCTCACTGCGCATGTATATTTGGCAGGCCGTCTTGGATTGGCCGCAGGGCAGGCTGGGAGCCTGTGCCTGCAGCATCCGGAAGGTGAGGAGAGGAGCGGCTCGCCACGCTGCGCCGGAGGAGAGGTAAGTTAAAATAAATGTATGCAGGAAGCAGCAGGCCAGCACAACAAAGCAACAGGCAGAGTGGGAGTCCCTACTATAGCATCCAGCTCTTCTCCCTGGCAGAATGTCCTCAGTTGAGAAGTGTTCTAACTATGGGGTGTCAGATGTCCAGTACTTATATGCATTTCTGTCATTAAAGTAGGCAAGCTTCAAAAGAAGTCTTTGTAGTGCACAAAACTCTGCCTTTCCCTGCCCCGGCCCCAGACTCACTCCAGGGGGTTGGAGACTGCTTTGTGGGAGGACAGGCACAGTTCTATTCATGTGCAAGGGTCAGCTCCTCCCACTGCTCTAGCTTAGGAAGACCCATCAGTCTCATGATGGGTCATCATGATAAGCAGGGCACACCTGAGCACACCTCAGCCTTTGTATGACTTTATGGAGTGAATACAATAACAGCCAAACTGTCATCCTGGCCCAGACATGGCAGAGGCACAGAATGATTAAGCAAGAAAATGCCCACTTTCTAAAAGTGGCATTTTCAAACTTACAATTCAAAAACCAACTTCACCAAAAGTTGTACATTTAAATTGTGATTTCCTTCACTTCATATCTCTTTCTGCTCCTAATGGGAAATTACACTTAAAAGATATTTCAAGGCAATCCCCATGTTACCCAATGAGTGGGATAGTCCTTGCAATAGTGCATGTCTTACCTTTTAAATACAGTGCATCCTGCTCATGGGGCTGCTTTGGGCCTACATTAGGGGTGTCTTATATGTAGTAAAAGGGTAGGCCTGGCAAATGGGTGCACTTGCCGGGCCAAAATGGCAGTATAAAACTGCACTCACAGACATTGCAATGGCAGGCCTGAGATATGTTTATAGGGCTTCTCATGTGGGTGGCACAATCAGTGCTGCAGGCCCATCAGAAGCATTTGATTTACAGGCCCTGGGCACACCTGGTTCACTATACTAGGGACTTATTAGTAAATCAAATATGCTAGTGTCATGGATAAACCAATCACCAATACAATTTCGACAGACAGCATATGCACTTTAGCACTGTTCAGCAGTGGTAAAGTGCTCAGAGTCCTAAAGCCAATAAAAAAGGTCAGAAAAAATAGGAACAAGTTTGGGGATAACACTGCAAAAATGGCCAGGTCCAACAGCTGCCAATTATGAGGCAGTGCTGTTCTACCTGCCCTTTTGTTTTTGAGGATTACCAAACTTGTCCCTTACCCACTCAGGCTATAGTTGTTTATTTACACTACTCAACCCGTGAAGGAAATCTATTTAGAGAAAGTGGTTTCTCAATGGGAAAAATATGTTCCCTCTTATAAATAATGTGCGATTGCAACTCAGAACTGCCTTTCTCCAAAGTGGAATTGTACAGTGCATACAATTCCACATTGTGCAAATAGTAACACAATGAAAAATTACATGACTTTGCCAGGGATGTACATGGAAATGTGGGAGAGGCACCGTTTTTTCAGGTGTATTGCAGGAGCGACTTGTGAGTTCCAACAAAATGTCAAAATATATACAACTGAAGTGTACTTGTTTTGGTGACTTGGGCTCACCGATTCTTAAAGCAGAGCTCTGCTGACCAGTATTACTGGGGAAAATATATGGGACACTGGTTACCATATATTTGCACAGTTTGGGGAAGTATTTCCGAAACTGGTGTGTCGCAAGCAGATTTTTGTGGATTGCAATAACGGCTTTGGATCTGGGAAACCAGGTTTGAGTCCCAGCGCTGGCTAACCATTCTTTGACTCTGGGCAAATCTCTAACATTTGTGGAAATGCTTTTAAATTGCTGGTAAATATCAAAATAACATACTCAGTACACTATGCTATATTGGCAATTCAAAGCAAGTTGAAAGCACGTCCATTACAGTGACAAGTATGCCGCCGTGACTATAGTAGACAAGCTTTCAAATTGGTGTGAATTATGGAAATAACATACTCAACAATTTGCAACAATTTGAAACAATGTTTACTATGGTCAATACGGTAAAAATGGGACAAGGTAAAGGACGCTGCATGTGTGGAGCTGTGAGCTCAGCAGAGGAGGTGCACAGTATGAAGTTATGTTACAAAAACATGTGGCTCACTATGAGTAATGCATGTATATCGTGAATGTGAGCAGAATCAAGCTGTAATTACGCTTGGCTGTGGTGAAATAGTTATCTTTGCAATAAGCAGTCTCTCTGTTATGTTGTCTGGTTTTGCTCAAAATGCCGTACCGGTTTTGATAGCGTCCAGTACTGTGTTGACATACTGTGGGTCAATGTAAAGTTCATCACCAGACAGAAGAGCTCATTATACTCCAGTGTCTACAGAACAACATGACACAATGTCACAGCCCTGGACTCGAAATCAGATAGATCATTGCAAATATGAGCAGTGGCGGCTACTACGGAATGGGGTGGTGGGTAAAAAAACAGAACACTTACCTGTTCCGTCAGGTGACGGGTTCTGTCTCTCCTCCGTCCTCTTCCTGACTCCCAGCAGCACACAGGCTCCCAGACTCCCCTAAGCCAATCACGATACTGCTGTCACCAGCATGACAGCAGCATTGTGATTGGTCTGAGCTGCCTGGTTTGGCACTCAGACAGAGAGTGAGAGCCTGTGCACATTCTCCCCACAGCTGTGCAATGCAGCCTGGTGGAGAAATGCAAAGTGCGCATGTCTGTTTGGCCGGCCCAACACGGATAGACAAACCATCATGCGCACTTATGGTGCACATATCCCCTCCTCCCTGTGACACAGCCTAGCCTCGCCCCACCCTAACCTTGCTCCAGCATTGAAAAATAAAATGATAACAACACTTTGTTGTTATCTTTTTATTTTTCCTTTTTTTCACTGCTCACAGCAGTCGGGCGATGCTCCTCCACCTTAGCAGAGGAGCCTCCGCTGAATATGAGTGTGGTCAGTGTAATGTGGCACTCACACTGGTGAGCAAGTGGGCAGGCATGCAAACGATTATGGCTGTTGTAAATTATCTAATTGGTTGCAGTTGCAAAAAGAATAACTAAATAGCACTGTATGATTTGCAATAATCGCTCCTTGCAAACCACACAAAATAGAGGCATACCACATTGTGCAGGTTCTATGCATAGCAATGAGACTGGAACATTAGCAAAAAACAATCTTTCTTTTTATTAATGGACAGTGAATTCCATAAAAAGATAACATTCTGTATACAAATTGGCTTTGAAGGGATCTGCAGCCACTACTGAGATGAAGGTTAATTTGATGGTGCATTGGAAAGGATGCAGCCGGCAAAGAGGAGATCCACTGATAATCAGTGGAGGTGCTTCAGGTCTACTGTATTGCCTTCTGCAACATGGAGGGCGATCTGTTGAGTTCATGTTCATTAAAGTTAAGTTGGTCGCAGGATTTTGGCATTCTACAAGGTGGGTCATGGTTCCAAAACGTTTATGAAACATTGGTTTAGGGTACATTACAGTAAAACTGTAAGTTTAATGCAGCGTTACTGTATCATGGACATGAAAGTAACACCCGCAACTTGACAAGGCATTCAATACAGTTGGTGGCAATCCATGATGGCTGACAGCAAAGTATGACTTTTACCCCATCCTTCATGAAGTGAATCTTTCTGTTTTACAAGAAGCCCAGTGTCAGAGACGGAACTGGGATTGTAGGGCGGTATGAAAAAGATGTTTATCTTTGATTATGATATTTCTGATTAATAATATTCCTTCCCACAGATTCCTTTCCTTATGAAAATCCTCTAAGCGCCAGAGGGTTTGAAAGCTTTTTCCCTGCAATAGCTCTCAAACATTACCAGGTGGTGCCATGGGGCTTCAGCTGAGATTCTGTCTGCCTACCCATGACATTTCATAGTATACTATGGGCCAACAGGCACCCTGGCATCTGTTCTGGCGCTATTTCTATTTTCCATCAAGGGTTAGGAGGGGAACAGAGAAAGCAAAGACAACTGTGACAATACAGCATTAGACAGTTTGCATACTTTGTAATCTTATTAATAAAAACACTGACTCTTCAGCAGAGGAGGAAGGGCACAGAGGAATCTGCAGGAAGATATATGGCCTGATTTAGAGTTTTGGGAAGCAGGGTACTCTGTCATGTCACTTTATGTATGAAAGATGGACAATTACGACAAACTAGTTTATACAGATTGAAAATAGTAAATGGTGGCTGCACTGACAGGGCCAGAAGCTCACCAATCCTCCAGGATGAAATAATGGCCACCAAAAAGATGGTCTTCAAAGTCAGCAAGTCAAACCGAACAACTGTGCATCAGCTCAAATGCGTATCCCTGAGGAACTATAAATGGAATAAGAGGAAATAAATCGAACAGTCCTTGCAGAAGATGCACCACTAATGATGACCTCAACAAAGAATGCTTGTTAGGGAAACACATGATGGTGGATAGAGTAGGAATATACATTTTTACTGTAGCTCTTTCTGGACAAGAGACAGTACCAAACATAAAACATCAGATTTTTGTATACATTTGCAAAACACTTCACTTTGCTCATTGTTGAGGGGACAGCATGCTTCTGATGAGTTCAATACTGTCATAGAGTAAGGTGGCACAGTGGGTTATTTCTTTAAGAAGTATTACATAACTGATGTTTAAACCACAGTAATAGTTTATGATTAAATAATTAATTGGAGAGGCGCAAAATCAAGTTACTTTCTGAATTATGCTAGGCCAACAATAAGTACTGTGAAAAATGTAAGGGATGTATAATGTAATGGTGCCTGTGTAATCCATCATTGCTTTCTCTAAAATCAGAGATGTTTGAGAAAGCATATAGAAAAATTTCACGTCATACTATAACCAAGTGTTTTAATTTTGTTTCTCCCAGGAAATACCACCTGCAAAATGCTGGTGGTTATAGTAAGACTACCATGTGGTACTTCACGCCAATGGTCAAGTAAAACTGCTTCAAACTGTTGGTTTTAATAGATACTGAAAATGCCCCAAACTGTAAACATGTATGGTAACCAGTTTACCACATATTTTCTCAATTAAATGTGTTCACAGCAGCTCTATAAATATGAATTAGTGGACCCAATTCATTAGGCAAAATGTAAAAGTACACGCAGAGGTTTACACTTCAGTTGGGCATATTTTTTACTTTTTGTTAGAAGTCACAAAGTAGTATAACTTAGAATCTGTGTCACCCACAAGTTACCAGGCAGTGTCCTGGGAAACACATGTGACCTTTCTTGTGTTACTACTTCCACAATATAGAATTATACATACAGTACAATTCCACATTTGGGAAATGCAGTGCTGCACTGTAATTGCACATTATTTGTTTCCTACACAGAGAACATACTTTTCCTGTAAAGAAACAACTTTCCTCAAAACCCCTCAAATGTTGGGGTTGGTCTGTTCCTCTTCCAACCTTGAAAACTGATTTCCTCTTCATTGGAATGCATGAAATGTTGAAAAGAAAAAAAGAAAATTGATTTCCTTCTGCCCTTGACTAATGTTAAGCAGCAACGACTTCCTGGGAGAGAAAGGGTCCAAGAGAAGCTTGTTAATATTAAAAAACAAGTGTATTAGCTCAGATTTAATAACACGAAGGAGCATAACCTGGCTATGATATTATGCGTCCTAAGAAGGGATGGATATTTTTCCTTTTGTAACATGTAAAACAAATTGTTCAACATAGTGCACCGAAATACATTAGTAAAAGTGAACAATGTGAGTTAATGTTTATGCAAGCCACATTAATACTTGCTTGCAAGAATATCAATGTTGTAGTATTTTAGAAATGTTATTCCTTATAATCATTTTAAGGACAATGAGTTAGACATTTAAATATATTTGAACTAAAAGTATATTTGTGTTTATTTCAGTTGGCCGCAGTGAAGGCCACATTCTTTTTGTATGTTCTAATCTTCAATGTGAAAGCTTGTTTTTCCAAAGCTGCAGGTTCTGAAGTTAACAAGGAGCTCACTGTGCCTGAAAGATAAGAGGGTCTGAGAGAATGGTACTGGATGAAAAGAGTATCCTGGCACTGGCAGCTATAGCTTTTGTGATTCCTGAGTGTGAGGGTGTATCAAGGTCGGGAGTCGAAAGCTTTGGAAGACCGCATTCTTAATTATAACTGCCTTACAGTTTTGATTTTCAAAATGAGAGTTTTTGTCATGATGTCATCACACCTGGAAAACCCAAGATTTAAGAGCAGTTTAGCTGGCGAAGGTTTAAGACTCTCTCTGCCCTTTGCTCAGAGTGGACCTTTTTGAGGTAGAGACTTAATACTTTCTATGTGGCTTTATGCCACTGCATCTCTCTTGGACAGAATCTTCTACTGAAGTTCTGTTTGCTAAGCCTTCTCAGATATTCCTTTAGTAGTAGAATAGTTTAGGAGCTAGATTCAATGGTAAGGCAAGATAACTTAATTTTAGAATCCAGACCTCAAGTACGTTTCCTGATTTTCTACATTTTTGCTGTTTTGGTCTTTTATATGTTGCTTCGATTTAACTTTGTGTGATGCCTTAACACTCCATTGGTGGCTTTGTATCTCTATACTATTGTTTTGAGAGTACCTATGTAACTTTGGCTTCAAGTCTGTAATAAAGGCCTTTGAAACTTTAATTTGGACTCTGAGGTTTAATGTGTGACTACTGAGTTGCACTGTAATTGATTTGAATGATTTTGTAAATTATCTCTTCACCTCTTGGAACAGAAAATGAAAGATTCATTGGACCCCAGATGAAAAGACAGGCCGCAGGCTCCATCGAACATGTGGGTAATGTAGTGCTGAATCAAAATTTGCAGTAATGTGTTACAATAACACTAAAGAATTGTGCATCATCAGTCAGAAAAAGTAATGTGTAGCTGGAGACTTCGGCAGTGTTCACATAGAAAAGCACTTTTTTCTTGAACCAAAGTGAAAGTGCTTACGAACATTGGCCTCACATATAAAACTTATTTTATGATTATTCATTTATGCATTTATTTAGGAATGCATTGTTTTGTGTAGTATTCATTTAATAATTATATTTCAACATTCATAAACGAATTCATGTGTGCAGTCAAACAATTAATTGTTCAATGAAGGTACTTATTAATAAGACTGTGGTGTGCAACGCTGAAAAGTTTGTCCTATACCACCTCAGTAAAGTCATTTTACAGCTTTGCAGATTTTGAAACTTCCAGCTCCCTGTGAGACATTACTTTACTGGGAGATTTCTTTTCGTGAAAATGCATATCTATTTACAAGAATATTCTCAACAACAACGAAAATAATTGCTTGAATTAGGCCACACAGAGTTTTGTGAAGGCAACAAACTTTATGAACTTGTGAAGTTTGTTACCATGGCAAAAATTGGCTGGGGAAACTTTCACTTTGAAGGCCACCAAATTTAGTAACACAGAAACCTGGTGACAAGGTTTGCAGCAGTAATCTATGTTACAAAAAGATATCCAGACAAATCCAGAAATAAAGGAAACATTCCTACAACAGAGGCAAAGATGAAACAATAATCATAATAAACTTTCCACCCTATCATTTAAATTTTCTTAGCTTAAGACGATGTTTAAATTGTTCATAATTTTCTTGCAAAATGTGATTAATGGGGAACACTGTACATAGATCCAAGGGGACATCGTTGTATTTATATCACTCTTTTCCTACCCTTTAAGAGGCCTTCAAAATCATTTCTAGCTAATTTATTGTAACAACCTAATTTTGAGTGTTAAGCTGTTTGCTTAAGTTCTAATCAGGTCAGGGTTTTGGTATGACCATTTTCCTAGGTACCAGCTGAATGACAGTGTACAGTGTAGTAGGAGGGGGTATACCAAATTTAAAAAGGCATGTTTGCATCGACAATTTTATCAATCTATTCCCAATTTCTCAGTGCAAAAGTTGAAAATGGATGCAGAAAATGACCCAAAAATATCTGCAGATGGTGTTTTCATAATGTGGTTTCCACCCAACTACTGTGTGACACTTGGTATGAGGTCTAGTGTCACGCTTGGAGCATGAAAGGGCCTAGTCACAGGGAATGGCTATTGATCTGGTTTTGGGAAATGCTAGCCATAAGGCATTATGAGAGCGGAACTGTGCAAAGTTCTGAACTGGGATGAATCTGATGCCAAATAACTCCATTGTTTGCAATTTGGAACTCAGAAAAAAACACACCAAGAGTGAATCTAAAGCTTTACTGGCAGACTGAGTGATTTACATTAATTAGAGTCGTTGAACCTCCTGAAAGCATCCGACTAATGAATTGTAAGTACCTGCATGAGCCTTAAAGCACTTCCTGGGAGCCCTCTCAATAGGAGAAGACCAAGGATTGAATGAGAGGTTTAAGGTCCTGTAATGCATGTGTTTGAACAGTACAAACTGTACGAGGGCAGACAAGGATTAGCAGAAATTTAGATAAAAGACTAAAGATTTATACTATCGAAACTAAAAAAATAGTCATGATACTCTGCTGATTCCATGGGTTTAAGTGGAGCATTTATCGCTGCTGCCAGGAAAAGTACTGAAATAAATTCAATTTTGAAAGCTTAAGTTTCAACTGATGACTACTTTCTGGTGATAAACATACCTTGCTATCTGAGGGCCATTTTATGAATGGACACACATTCAGCGGTGAGAGAAATGTGTTCTTTGTATATTAATTGCAAGTTTCATGAAACAAGCATATTATGAGCAACAAATTCTCCAGTCATTGGGGGAAAATTGTAAGTGAGGGCATTCCTCTGGCATTCTCTGGTTCTTAGTATACTGGAAGAAGACTGGTTCAAATGACAGACACTTTCTGCACATTTTTCAGTAAGTGAAAAGTATAAGGCAATGTTTAACCCGTGAGAACACAAAAATATATTGAAATTCACAAAAGTCGAAAACCAACAATCGGTAGCTACATGAGATTTGACCTGTGATAGAAAAAAATGCCTGGGTCTAGATCCAGTGTGCCTTCAGGTCAGCGAGAGCATTGAAAACCTAATTTGTGTAATAATGCACTTATTGACTGACTACATGATACAGTATAGATGCTCATATTTCAAAGTTTGCCACGTATTAATGAATAACTACCTTAATATTTACACCCAGATAAATGTACCCAGTCAAGTGCTCCTGCATCTATTCATGTATGCATTCATGTTCTCAAACATATAATTCAGGCGTTCACGCACTCATTCATAGTAGTGACCTCATATCTCGCTCTTCCTGCACTGCCAACCCTCCAGTGTGTGCAGGGCCAGCTTTAGCCCTGGTGGCACCTTCCCCAATGACCTCAGATTCCCTCACTAAAACCTGGCAAAAGTGGCCCTCATTTCTCCATAGCCTCTCTCTCACATATATTTAGTTTGTTTCAAAAACGCTGGTAAAGGCTGACTTTACTAATCCACTCAGCTATCCACATAAAATACAGATCTGTTCTTTGCAGCAGGCATATTAACCATATATGCTACTTTATGGCAAGTCAAAACTGCGACTAGAGAAAATTCTGAATCTCTCTCTCTAGAAGAAATATTAATTACAAGAGTTGACTTGACATTTTTATGGCTGCCTGAAAACTGGAGCACAGGGAACTCTGTAGCAGGTGCTTTTAAATCGTAATTTATTGCTAAACACTGCGCCCTCCCTGAGGTCATTGCCCCCCTCCAGGTCAGCGCCCAGTGCGTTCACACCAGTTACACTGCCCTAAAGCCGGGCCTGAGTGGGTGTGGAGAGGCTACAGGGGTTATAAAGGATATTTCGAGATTAACAGAACATCAGGTCTTTCTGGGTCAGTGCGCAAACCAACGGCATATTCCTTACCTTGTTTTCAAGATGTTCAGGAATTGCAAGATTTCAGAAAACTGTATTAGTCGAAGCGCTCGGAGAAACCGCAAACCTGCATTAAAAAAAAAACGCTGGGTTATCTCTGAAGACCTTTTCACCAATTACATTTTCAAAACTGCATTGAATTATATATTTTATACAGCATGAATCATGCCAAGAGAGGCGTACGAGAGCTTTACGTGAGGCTTGGACAATGTTTATAGCGTGCGAGTACAGGAGTCTGAGCGACATGCCAAGGCAAAAATACAGTTTAAGATAGCGAATAGATTAGAGTCTACAACTTGGTGTGTTATAGGTATGCCCGGAGTTTGCATCTAAGCAGACATAAATAGGTACACATTTGTAATGAGGTAAATTGCACTACAAGGGTGAGTACATTTTCATGAAGTAATTATTTAGGTATACCACACAGAGCTGCATAGAGGCAGTCGCTGATTTACTCTAGAACATAAGTGCACTTTGATATTTAAAGTTAAAAAATAGGGTGGAACACTACACATAGACATTATCTGCTAATATGATGGTATACAGCAGTTGTTCTTAACCTGTGGTCTAGAGTCTCCTGGGGGTCCACAATTCCTACTCCAGGGGTTAACAACAGCTTAGAAAATGAAACAATGTGAACATATTGATAAAGTGAGTGTAAATAAAGAAGCAGAACTCAAAATTGAAAAATTAAAAACGTTCCACAGGAATTTGAAATTTGGGGCTAACAATTAAGTTATGTCCTCAGAATGATTTGTGGGAGCAGGGCAAATGCAATAAACAGAATATTGTAAAGAAGTTGGGTAGCCTCAGCTGAATTTAGAAACGGCTCAACCTTCGAATTAAAATGAAAATTTAGGTTTTTTATATTTGTTTCTGAATTAAATAAAATATTTCATCATATGTGTATTTTTTGATGAATGCGTGTTTCTGTATTTTTGTGCATTTTTTTAGGGGCCCCAGCTTCCAGTAATGGCTCAGGGGAGGTTGGCAGATTCCAGTAATGATTAAAAGGGGGTCCACGAGTGAGACAGTGTTAATCTTCCTTTCAAGTGCCGTGGTTTTGTCTATCAGGCTTAAGAAAGACACTTTCTCAGTGTCTTAACGGTTCTATCGGACCATAAACTATCAAGCACGTTAGACTACCTGGACTACCAGAAGAAGCTTAAAGAAATATCATTAATATGATCAAGTGAGTTTAAAACAAAAGCAACATAAAATGAGAAGGTGATATTGCTGTTTTTTTAAACATTTTCTTTCTAAAATAAGGCATCCAAATTGTATTTTTCCCTCACAAAAAGCACAGTGTTGAGAAAATAATGTGCAATTACATGTATAATGGGGGCAGCACTTGGCCACATCTTGTGTGAAAATTGAAAGCAGTGCCATACCATACAAATAAAAGTCAATCAAGACAACAGCAGGATGCTTATTCCAGCAGAAAATATCTTGTAGCTGTTATTAACCTCTGTTTCACAGTTTCTACAAGACATGTTCTACTCTAACCCTTCTCCCACAGGAGAAAAGTTATGCAAAAATCGTAACATTTAAAATGAAAACAGTGAAATACACAAAGGCCTAGATAAGAAATTGAGTAAGATTGCATTCATGTAATAAAAAAGATTACCAGGCCTAAAAAGGGGAATCACATTAAATTAATAAGATCTCTGGTCATTCTGTAGAAGGAATTGCACATTTGGGACATTTCCATCTCAGATCTTAAAGATCTGGATGAATGTAAGGGTTTTCTAGTGTTATAGTTTGAATATACTGCATGAATATAAGAGGCCAGGAAATCTAAAAGTCTCATCAAGGGAGCAAGAGAGGTATCAGGACTATCTTGAACAGGCAATTCATTGACTCAAAGGTTAAAATAGATGTTTATTCACTTGCTCACGGGACCAAATGTAGCAAAGCTTACTTAGGTTCCATGCTTCAGGGTGTTAGAATCTTGTAATTATCCAGAAAATTGTATTTATGCGTATCTGATTTCCTATGTTTACCTCCACTTTACAGCACCAGTGTAGCTGAGTCCAAATGCAGAGGAATTATCTGTTCCTTTGAGTTACTACAGTCATGTGGCCTCTTTCTAAAGCCTAAATTGACCCCTTGAGGTATCTCGGCGCCGAATAACAGTTGTTTGCTCTTAGCCAACTCCATGGTGCTTATTCCATTGGTGTTGAAAACCCGCCAACATTCAAACCTGTGACCATGAACATAAATGAAGATTCCTGGAGCGGACACATTAGGCCACTGAGACATGAAATATGCACAGAGAACGCAACCAATCAGCAATTGTTCCTAGATATTCCCTTTTTTCCCATCAATGTCCTGACATGCACATCACACCCGAGATCAGTGGCAAAAATGTCACTGACTGACGTTTTCATGCTTGTGTCTCTCACAACAGGATGACATAATACTGTGGGTAAAAACAAGAGGGGGGCGGTCTTTTATCAATCAAGAATTATATGTTCTGTTGTCGGATGAAGTTTCAGATCCTCTCTGAAAAGAAGGAGACACGAAGTGAGGCTAATCTGCCATTTTCTGGGTACAGGGTATGCTCAGCCTCAACATCAAGAATGTCCTTCTTTTCATTTTATAATGACTTTGAATGTTGCACCGTCTACTGGAGATGGCTATTTCATGTCATGCAGGGTGGTGTGTTGACAATTACTCTCCTGACATCATGAGTTGGTGACATCTCTCTTCATCTGAATAACCCCTCCTCTCTTAAAATCTGTGCGCTTTCTGATTTCACTCGTGCCTGTTACGTCCCACTTTCCAGTTTTGTTGTCATCACAATTTCTACCTCATCTCTCCTCTTGTTGGCCCTGCTTTCCTTCTACAAGTCCTTTCTTGGAATGCTTATTTCTTCCCATAAGCATGCACTTGAATTTAGCTGTCCTAAATTTATTTGTTTGAATATATATTTTTAAAGCATAGACTTCAGTCAAAAAGTAATGTTTTTTTCAAAACTGCAATTTTTAAAATGCTAAATGCTAATACAGTAGACCTGGCTTTGGTAAGCATTCAATGTGCTTTTTATTAAGCATGTGAAATAGAAATTGAAAGATTTAGACCTCAAAAACGTGTGTCCCAGTGTGGAATGTGATGTTTATAGGGCTAGATACAATCTTCAAAATGTATGTTGTGTTCAAAATAGCAGCTATTCAGAGATTTGGCATACAATTTAGTGCATGGTCAGGATTCTGGTGCTTACTGAACCGAAATCTGTCTTCACTGGGCCTCTTTCATCTGGTACATTTTGACAGCTTGAACCTGTAAAAAGGTATCCAGGGTGGCTACTTTACTTCACCACTGGTGCAATAACATTTTGATCAATCAATAACTGCGATCTCTGCACAAATTGATTTGTGCAGGGGTAATAAAGGACAGGGGACTTGTAAACATGGCCTAAAAGTAAGAAAAGAAGTTAAACTATTGCTTCTTAAAGAAGATGGGATATGTTTTCAAACAAATTTGAGAAATGAGTAATCTCAATACCTGGCCAACAAGTGTGGCGACAACAGTCCTGGCACGGAAGCATCTTATTTTTTAGGTGAATGTGCATGTTACTCAAATGGGATCACTTAAAGTGCAAAATAACCAATTGTGAAGCTGGTTAACCCTTGGACAATGCTGATTTCTCTCATTGGTAGAATCAACATTTGCTCGAACCAATGGATAAAGGGTGTTGACCCATACCAGCATCTGTATATATGTTTTTGTGTTGGTATTTTTTTATTTTATGATTGCTGTATTACTTGACACTCTCAAGACATCTAAAGCTGTTTCTCAGCCAGACATAAAAAGGGAACTGTTGTATCTTTATTAATCCCTTAATGATTACTATGGAGTACTTGCATATAGTCCTATCTATGGAGGCCACATAGTAATCTAAGAGTGATCGTAAGCCCCCTATATTGTCTGGAAATTACTTCCTTGGAGGATCAAATTCAAAACTGTTCACATATTGAAAACCTAATAAATATTCAGAAAGTTTGGAATGGGATTTATTTCTTCTGGAAATATTTTATCCTAGATGCGTAACTCAGTTTAACCCACTGCAAAATTATTTTTTTATCAAAGTTAAACCACAATAGATGAATATTCTGGTATGGTATGCTTTCAGATATTTGTAAGAGAATACCTCTTTTTGCATTTTCACTCCCATTAGTTTTAAGGTTGCTGTTGGTTTTTAAACTCTGTACATTGGGCCCCACAATAAATGAATATTCTGGTGTGGTGCCTTTGTAGATATTGGTAAGAGAAAACCTCTTTTTGCGTTTTCACACCCATTTATTTCACATTTGCTGTTGGTTTTTGGACTCTTTACACTGGGACCCTGCTAACCACGCCCTAGTGCATTTGTTCTGACCCCTAGAAACGTGTTAAACTGTTCAAAAATCCTAATTGGTACATTTAACTTACCTACAAGTCTCTGGTACATGGTACCAGTGTATCAGGGCAAGTAGCTTAAATATCACTATTGGATTGTAGCATCTATTGTGTCACCACTGAAGTGGCAAAGAGTACAAAGCCTGTCTTCAGGGCTGCCCCTGCAGCCTGTGTGTGCAGTTTTAAAATTACAAATTCGATCAGCCAAAATAAACCTTTTTGCCAGGCCCAAACCTTCCTTTTTAATATTTATAAGTCATCCATAAGGAGGTCCTAAATGTCCATAGGGAAGGGTGCATAGGTTTAAAAGTAGGGCATGTGTACTTACGTTTTTAAATGCCCTGACAGTGAAAAATCCCCTAAGTCCTTTTTCACTGTGGCAAGGCTGGTTCTCCCATAGAAAAGTACTGGGTTTCATTATAACGCCTTTCAATGCATAATCTCAATTTGGAAAAAGCTAGAGCCATATTTAAAGTTTTCAGCTTAACAGTACTTTCAAATTCCATCTAATGGCCAAGCCGAATTTTAAATTATTATTTTGGAAATCCCACCTTTATAAAGTTGGCATTTTCTTGCTTAAACTCCCTAACAGCCTTTTCATGGTTAAACCCCAACAGTCACCTGTCAGCCTGCTGCCCCCCTGCAATGTCTGAGGAAAGGGAACAAAAAGGCCTTGGCTGGGAGGGGGTGTGACCTGCTCCTGACAGGATAGCCTGGGGGTATGTGCCCATCAACTGCACAAGCTTCAAAGAGACATCCGGCAGAGGTAACATATGACTAGGCCTACCCCTGCCATTAGCCATGTAGCCAGAGTGACACCACTCACAATGGGGGAAAACCTGTTTCAGACTGGTTTGCAGGGGGGATCTCTCATTTCCCTATCCCCACTTCAGGGGTGTGCCTTAGTTCTGCACAAGGAGGAAAGGTTCTGCCATATTGGTTTTGGGTTGAGGAAGGCACAGTAGGAAAGTTTACAGTAAAATACACAGGAAGCATTGCACAAATGAGTAGGAGCACAACTGGAAACATTTACCCCTTTGGTTAGGAAGTGCCCAAGAGCCTCCCCACCCACATGCTGGCACTGCGCATAAAGTGGCACCCTCAGTAGCCCCTTCAGAACACACCAGGACCTTTGGAACATAGAATAAGAACCCCATTGACTGTTGCACCTGTGGAGAGACACCTCAGGGTCTGAACCTGCTCCCACTTGCACCCAGGACAGATAAGTGTACATAAGGGTAATCTGGCTGACCTCCTGTTACCACACAGGGAAATAAAAAAGCTGAAAGAAGCCTACTTTTTCCAAGAGCTCAGCTGATCAGTTCCAACTCGATTTGCCATGGACACTGCTGATGACTTCTGGGCGGGTAACCCTGAACTGGTGCCCACAATGTCATGGATCCTTGGCTGGTGTTAGAGTACACTAGTCTGACCTTAAAATCTGAAAAACTGGTTGCTTAAAAACATTTTCAGAAATTTTCCTCCAAGAGACACTGGAAGTAAGGGAGAAGCCACACCCAGAAGGTAATCTTTCCACCGGGACAAACCAGGTCCCTGTCCCCAACTGGCAGTAGCTTGCAGTTGGCTTTAACTTTTGACTTGGATCAAGTCTGGCACAACCAGATAACAGTGTCTGGTGCTTCTAGGCACTATTTATACTTACAAATTCTAAAACTGATATCTCCAGTTCCATACATTTGATTTTTGTCATTTTGCTTTCTATTTGTTCATTACATTTCTATCTACTTTTATAAATTGCAGTGGGATTTTTATTGTATTGCACTTGTTACTTTTGAACTGTTTTGTAACTGATAAATGCTTTGAACATTTCTCCTATGATAGACTTTTCTGGTCAGTGCTATAGCTACCCAGGGTTGAGTTCAATCTGAAATTATTCAGACCTAACAAGACCTTTGAAATTGTGACATTATTATATGTGAGGACTCACATTTCTTCCACCTAATAATTCACGTTCTCACAGTGGTATTGTATCTTTTGTTGGAAATGCTGTTGTTCTAGATCAAATCTCTCAATTAATTTGCAGCTTTGGTTAAATTGTGACTGTAGAATTGTCTAGCATGGCATCAGCATCTTACAAGCAGTCAATGATGTACCGTTTGTAAGCAACTTACTAAACAAAAGAAGAAGGAAAGGGAGCATAAGGACTGTTTTAATGTGATGGTTGAAGTAAAGTATAAAAATAGGAACTTTGCTTGGCATTTCACTGTGCTTGACAGCAAATTAAACATTATGGAACTGGATCTGTTTTTTCTTATAGGTACTCCCTTCCATCTGTCTCAGTGTATATTCTTCCTACATTTTCTCAATATATTTAGTAGGGTGTTTTATTAAAATTCTGCAAACTCATAATATAATGAAAATATTCTTCAATCACTCAGTTGTAGTTTTCCAAAATGATTTATTAAAGTTAATTTTCTTTGAGTATCTTTAGCACTTGTTTTCATTCTTTCACAGATAAAGATGGCAACTCTCAAATGATTTCAATAAGGCCAAGTACATTAGTACATCTACCTTTCTTCTGTGCTTTTCTGAGTTCTTCATCAGGATCTGATGTGAAGGGAAAATTTTAATTCTACTCAATTACAGTCAAAATGTACCTTTTATTTTGATGCTCACATATCTAATCCCCCTCCATTCTGAAATATCCATCCTGATCTTTTTAGATTAGCAGCCTTCCTGTGAATAGGCCTGAGCACATATGAAAAAGTAGGAAGAACAGGAGTAGACCTTTTGTTTCAGCACATTAAGCATTGCCAAGCTTGAGATCTGAGTTACTTATTCCAACGGTTTGAATGTAATTGAAGCTATGGGGCATCCAGATGGCATCCTTAGCATTATAATCCATCTTCATGAAAACACTTTTACTACTGTAAGATGTGTAATAGGATTTACAACAACTAAGGCCTTTCCTGCCAATGGAGGTGCTGGCTGTAGTATACTAACAATGCAGGCTTCTTAAGCAAGAATAAAATGTCTACTATTTTTACCAATGGCACTTTGTTGGACCACCCCAGTCATAGATGGCTTCAAATTGTACTGAATAGATCTTCAGAATTTTGCAGTGTGAGAGGTCTGGCCATAAAGAACTACTAAAACCAAAAGTATGGCATTACATCCCCAGAAGACATTTCAGTTTAAGATACATTTTGATGGAACAATCTTAGAAGATGCACTCAAAAATGTCTCCTTTTCAGGGTAACCATTGACATAAAATTCTCAAAGAAAGCTGACAAAAAATAAAAATGTTTTGTTGCACATGGCAAGAGCAAACATACGGCAGCCATGTTATCCAACCTTTTTTTAGAGGGCCTAATCCAATGAAAAGTAAAGAAACAATGAAACTGATTGTTGAAAACCTTGTTGAGACACATATTAATCATGTGTCGAAATAAAACAACTATTTAACGTGAAACTAAGTTTCAATTTACTGATGTTATTTGAACGTTCGAAGCTCTGGTCGGTCGAATCATTATATTTCAAAATTCTCTTTGGTCACACTGTCTAAATATTGCCACAGATGCTCCCATGATCAAATAAACTGATATACATTTTCTGTTCTTTTAGTCTGCATAGGCGAAGTACGTAAAAAATTAAAAATATATGCAGTTAGAAATGTGGATTTTTTTCTTTAAAACCAATTGGATTTACAAAATATGCCTACTTACTAGGGTTTGGTTGGTGAACTCTGCTCCGCTCATGAAGTTTGTGCAGTTTTTCCTACTCCGCGCTCCGCTTAGAGTGGGGAGTTCCAAAAAACTCCACGCAGCGGAGTTTTTTTCCTCACTTGCGCTCGCCAATGTTAAGTTGGCCAGCTTGAGCAAGGAAAATCTTACTCAAACCACCCCCCAGCAAGATTTCTCAAAGCGGGTGGTCACAGATGCTCGCTACCGCTCGCATTAAGAAACCTTCCGTTCACGTTGAGGATGGTGCTGCTCGAGTAGAAAATGTACTCAAGTGACATAAAAGAAACAGGGCCCTTTTGTGCTTCACGTGATGCTGTTTGCACTGATTTAATGCCCTACACCGCTTGCGGAACTCCGTGTAGCGTGGCAGAGTTTTTCTGTCACTTCGCTGAACTCTGCGAACTCCGCCCGACCTATTACTTACCTTATTGTTCTAATACTTTCAGCCTGGCGTGCCCACTGCAGCCATTTTCAGCTGGTGATATGAACAAAACATACTATGATCTGATACTACATAAGCCTTACAAATAACTTTGTTTCAAGGAACTCAATTTGCTTATCTTTATCAATATAATATTCAAACAAAAAAAAAATTGTGTGAAGTCTTTTGGTACTATACTTAACTTATTCTCCTTGTACAATACTGCAACTTTCAGAACCGTTATGTTCAATATGCTATGTGCTTACTTTATGATGTACTTAACGCTTTGGGAGTTTTTTCCCTTGTCCTGGATTGTATTTGTTTTAGTATGCTGTCCCGAAATAAACATTGTTGATTGGTACTGCCAAGTTCCACTATTCGACTCATTTATCTCCCCGACTGCCTGGCCTCGAGGCTCCAATTACTTAACAGAGAAGGATTAATTCCAGCCGTCCTTTGACGCTGCCAAATCACTAATCAACGCTCTAGAGGCGAGCAGGGTGGACTCTTGCAATAGCTCACGCAAGAGATTTTCCCTTTACGCCTTCTCTCTTACCGCCTTGATAATTTCACCACAGTAACATTTTTCTCCCTGCCCAGACGTACAATGGAGCAGAGTCACAAGCACATTTATGAGTACAGGAAGCAGTACTCTTGTATTCCCTTTTGACCAATTCAGAAAGACCTGTAGGAGTGAGTAGAGGAGTACTACAGATTAACTACTTTACGCACTCCAAAATGCAGGTAGATTGAAATTCCGTGTGGAGAGTCCTGGCGGCCGGAATTACCATTACAGGCCTGTATATCCATGCAGAATTCCAACTATCAAAATGGTGTATGCCTGAAGTGGAATTGCAGAGCGGTAGTTCATATTCTGAGCTGTTTCAAATTTACCACCTGCTCCAGTCAGGTGGTTAACCCACACAGGGGCTTCTGTTTTAGGCAGGATTGAAGGAAGGGCATTTGGGAGAGTATTCGAGGAAGGAAAAGAATAGTTCTTACAGGGAGACATTACATGCTACTCAATTGCCAGAGCAAAAGGCCAGTCAGGCAGGGTGCCAAGATCCAGCTACTGTTGCATCTGAAGCCTCGTGAGATTGAACCAGCCAGAATTTACATCTGGTTAAATCGGATTTGATATGACCTTACCCAGGTGTGGAAACACTGGGCAAGACATGACTGAGTTGACCTAAATTCCGCTCACGCTTCTGCTCTGCTCAACTGGTAATCAGGACCATTGGGTGCTGTGACTGTCCAATCGTCATGTTGAGTGTAATGATACAAATAGGAAACACATAACATTTCTCACACCACCTATTATTTTACTGCCAAACATGTTCTGAAATACTATGCCACCTTCTGCCACCCTGCTCTTTCTTTCCATGCACTAGTAGTTTCTCAAACATACCTTATCACAATTTTTAGATTTGACATTTCTGCTTGTTCCTTCCTGCAGGGCAAGAAGTGAGGAGCAAAAAGCAGCAGATTTGCCTTTTGACTTTTTGCCAACAAATTATTTCTCCTGGGCGACACTAAGACCAAATGGGTCGAGCAAGACTTTGAGACATATTTACAAGAAAGTAGTGCATCGGTCCCGATGCGCCACTTTGCTTGCATCACCTCTGCCCCATCTAACGACATTACAATACGGCGCACCATGGGGATCATTAGGATAATAACGTAAACATTTTGATGCTATTGTGGCACTCTGCTGCACTAGCATCAAAAATGTTGATGCTAGTGCAAAAATGTTGATGCACATGGGAGGCTCATTCATTAAAATGGGTGTGTCATTTTTACGCCTGCTCTGAGCATGATAGAAAAAATGGCACATTGAAATGTAAATTTCACTGCACCAATTTTTCGGGCCTCCCTGCATCGGAACGCCCCCCCTTGCATACATTATGTCTGACACAGGCATAAGCAAGGGGTTGCACTGGTGCAAAGCAAACATGACACCAATTTGTAAATACGGTGCAGGGAAAATCCTTCTTAGCGTAAAACAATTATGCTATGGTGGCGCACGGTGGCACTAGGGCCTTGTAAATATGTCCCCAAGACTCTATGTGCCTGCTTTAGATGGGCTACTCCAACCTTCACAAATGTGACTGATAGCCTGTCAGCTTTATTACAAGTGCATTATATCCCATGTCACTTGTAAAAAGACAGACAGGATACTGTCTCAATTTATGATGGACTAACCCATTTATGAAACACTACATCAGGCCTTTAAACAATTATCCCTTTGCCCTCAGCATGGAGGTCTTGGCCTAATTTCTGTCTTATGGCCTCTGCCACTTTTTATTGTTTTATCTCTATCAGTTGTTCCTCATTTGTCACCATTACCACCAACATATTATCACCATCAAAAATGTGAACGATCCTGCAGATCCCATCCCTCCGAAATATGTAAGCAGCCATTTTGCTTAGACCTGCTGATTAGTAGATTGTACCATGCCATCATCTCCCTAGGCTCATTAGGGCAATGTGTACCGTAGCAGCTCTCTGGCAATTTGCCAGAGAAAGAGCTTTTGCTCTCCTTGTTCTGGGACATCTGCTCCAGGTGTTATGGAGTGGTCAGTCGCCTGGATTGCAACATATCCTTGATCTGATCTCTGGCTACAATTAACTCACCTCCACTTGCACTGGTACATGGATCACAATGGGACACTGCTAGCTAACTTGGGGGGGGGGGGGCAAGCAGGAAAATTAGCTAACTAGACCCCTGAACAACCATACATGTCCCAATATATATTACAACATTGGACAAAATGTAGACGCACAAAATAAAATACTGTTGGCTGCTTTGAACCCTGGTCCAGCTGTATTGCTGGGGGCCCAAACCTCCTATCTCGGTCACATTATACCCTAAACCTTTATCAATGGCAGGCTGCTATGTTTTAAAAGCAGCTCTAGTGTCCGCATACATTTTATGTAGAAGACTGTACCAATGCCCCTATCTCCTCATGACCCAGGATGGTCTTGAAGGCAAAGTAGGCCAACACACTGTTTAAGGCCCGGCCATGCCGGTCCATCTCCACCTACTCAGTCAAGCTGGACACCTCAAACAGTCATACACATCACAAGAACCCTGCTTCCTCCTTTCTCTCCCCAAGGCCAGACAGTCATATCAAACAGGCAACAGTGTTCTAGCCAAGCCTTTGCCGGGACACATTTTCTATAGTCAACACAAAGAAACTCCAGCACATTGCACAATCATATTTTGTTCTTCCTTCCACCTTCACACTTTCTCCCCTGTGCTTCAAAGATGCTTCCAGCACTATGTAGCATAAAATAAAGACCCAAAGTAAACACCGTTGTAAAAAGTAAACCCTTAACTGTGTCCTCTTTCAGGATTTTTAGACATTCCTGCTCTTTTCTGTTGTGTAAGAACTAGCCTCTCCCAGCAAGAATGTATTTGCGTATCTTGTCTGACTCTTTATTCTCATGAGTGCCAGGAAGGTATGTGCATTGCAGTTCTAAACTGGCTACTAAAAAAAAAGCATACAGCTGTACACACTTGTATTCTGATAGCACTCACAGCACACTAGTCTGGTGCTATAGCCTGGCAGCTATAGGGTGGGCTGTTCTTGCTGGAATGTGCTCAGGACATCAAGAAACTGGATGCCCACTCCGTTGTACTCCAAAATGTGAGATTTTTTTTTTTTTTTGTCAAATTTTGAGGCGTGCGAAGGATTCTGGGTAACAGAACCTGGTGAGAGTGCCACAAAGTTACCCCATCCTGGGTTCCCCTAGGTGTCTAGATTTTAGAAATGCCCAGGGTGGCTAGGTTTTCTTAGGTGCCGAATGAACTAGAGGCCAAAATCCACAGCTGGGCACTTTTAAAAAAACAGGTCAGTTTTCTTTGGGAAAATGTGATGTGTCCACGTTGTGTTTTTGGGCGTTTCCTGTCACGGGCACTAGGCCTACCCACAAAAGTGAGGTACCATTTTATCGGGAGACTTGGGGGAATGCTGGTTGGAGGGAAATTTGAGGCTCCTCACAGATTCTAGAACTTTCCATCACCTAAATGTGAGGAAAAAAAATTGTTTTTGCTAAATTTTGAGGTTTGAAAGAATTCTAGGTAACAGAACCTGGTAAGAGCACCACAAGTTACCCCATCCTGGGTTCCAATAGATGTCTAGTTTTTGAAAATGCACAGGTTTGGTAGATTTTCCTAGGTGCCGGCTGAACTAGAGGCCAAAACCCACAGCTAGGCACTTTAAAAAAAACACATCAGTTTTCAATATAAAGATTTTATGTGTTTATGTTGGATTTTGGGGCACTTCTTGTCGTGGGCACTAGGCCTACCAACACAAGTAAGGTACCATTGTTATCAGGAGACTGGGGGAATGCTGGGTGGAAGGAGGTTTGTGGCTCCTCTCAGATTCCAGAACTTTGCAGCACCGAAATGGGAGGGAAATGTGTTTTTTAGACACATATAGAGGTTTGCAAAGGATTTTGGGTGCCAGAACCTGGTGAGAGCCCCATAAGTCCCCCCATTCTGAATTCCCCTAGGCGTCTAGTTTTTAGAAATGTGAAGGTTTGCTAGGTTTCCCTAGGTACCGGCTGAGCTAGAGGCCAAAATCCACAGCTAGGCACTTTGCAAAAAACAGGTCTGTTTTCTTTGGGAAAATGTGATGTGTCCACGTTGTGTTTTGGGGTGTTTCCTGTCTCGGGCACCGGCCTACACACACAAGTGAGGTACAATTTTTATCAGGAGATTTGGGGGAATGCTGGGTTGAGAGAGTTTGTAGCTCCTCTCAGATTCCAGAACTTTCCATCACCGAAATGTGAGGAAAAAGTGTTTTTTATGCCAAATGTTGAGGTTTGCAAAGGATTCTGGGTAACAGAAACTGATGAGAGCCCCACAAGTCACCCCACCCTGGTCCAGAACTTTCCATCACCGACATGTGAGGAAAAAGTGTTTTTTCTGCCAAATGTTGAGGTTTGCAAAGGATTCTGGGTAACATAAACTGGTGAGAGCCCCAAAAGTCACCCCACCCTGGTTTCCCCTAGGTGTCTAAACCCACAGCTAGGCACTTTCCAAAAAAATACGTCAGATTTCAATGTAAAAATGTGATGTGTCCATGTTGCGTTTCCTGTTGTGGACGCCACACAAGTGAGGTACCATTTTTATCAGAAAACTTGGGAGAACACAGAATATAAGAACACGTGTTATTGTCCCTTGTCTTTCTCTACATTTTTTCTTTCCAGATGCAAGACAGTGTGTAAAAAAAGTATATTTGAGAAATGGCCTGTAATTCAAAAGCTAATATGGGGACCCTGGAATTCAGAGATGTGCAAATAACCACTGCTTCTCAACACCTTATCTAGTGTCCATTTTGGAAATACAAAGGTTTCCTTGATACTTATTTTTCACTCTTTATATTTCACCAAATGAATTTTTGTATACAATAAAAACCTTTTGCAAGGTGCATGTCATTTATTGGCTCTGGTTTCCTAAGGTTCTTGATGAACCTACAAACCCTATATATCCCAAAAACCAGAAGAGTGCAGCAGACGTAACGGTATATTGCTTTAAAAAACCTGCCCCAGCTGGAAAAAGTTATAGAAGAAAACGTGCACAGAAATGGCTCTTTTTTTCACCTCAATTTCAATTTTTATTTGTATTTTAGCTGTTTCAGTAGAAAAACCATGAAGAATCTACACAAATGACCCCTTGCTGAATTCAGAATGTTGTCTACTTTTCAGAAATATTTAGCTGTCCAGGATCCATCATTTGTTTTACACCCATTTCTGTCACTAACTGAAAGGAGGCTGAAAGCACAAAACATAGTTTTAAAATGGGGTATGTCCCAGTAAAATGCCAAAATTTAGTTGAAAAATGTGGTTTTCTGATTCAAGTCTGCCTGTTTCTGAAAGCTGGGAAGGTGGTGATTTTAGCACTGCAAACCCTTTATTGATGCCATTTTCAGGGGGAAAAACACATGCTTTCTTCTGCAGCACTTTCAGCGAAGGGCTTAATAATGATAAATACAAAGACGATGACAATAATGATAATAATATCATCAAATGTTTAGCACCACGGGTTTAAAAAACAAAGAAGAGTAGACAAAAGTTAAATGGGTTGTAGTGAAAAAAAGGTTGAAATACTTGTTGACAAGTATGACAGAAAAAGAAAGAATCAGACCAGGGATGAAAGGAGTGAGTGAGAAAGAAAGGATGGGGCACTGTTGAAGAGGGGATGGTTGACTGGAAAGGGAGGCAGTGTTGCAAAGTGTGGAAACAGATGTCACAGAAGAGACAGTGAATGTCCAGGATGACTGGGGAGTGCCAGTCAACACATATAAATAAAATGCATGAGTAGTCCATCTCAGGATTCTGAAGAGGCAGTGTGATGAGGCACCAAACCAAAAGTACCTCTCCTGCTTTTCCTTTCAAGATCTTTAATATGTTTACCTATATTTTTCCCATGTCCATCCCATTCTCCTCTTGCTCTCCTGCATCCTAGTATAAATATGGGTCTTCCGCTCCCACAGTGTTTCATGCCCTCTAACATTACACCTCTATCCATATTCACACCCCTTTGTTAATCTTTCTTCAGTAACTGGCCTGACGCTCCCTCTCTATGAATGGGAAGTGAATTCTTCGTGGATGAGTTAGTGATCTCACTTTTCAAAGCATAGTGGTACCTTCTGTAATAATTTTGTAAAAAAATGTATAATCAACTCCACATGTTTCATTTCTCACAAAGAAATAAACTCAATCAGCCCGAAGAAGCCTAGTGGACAAACCGCGTTGAATGAAAATCACGGACATTAGTCTCTCTTTAGCTAAGACGTATTGACCCCCCATTATCATGCCTCCACATTTTTCTCTTCATTAACGTGCTGCACAGTCATGGGAGCCTTTGTGAATTTATTCACTTCAGTTGCCAATCCCCACTGTTTCCCACAATTGAAAGTATGCAACATAAGTAGGCTTGCTGCCACGCCCCTCAATTTACACCAGTGACGCTACATATGATACAAACTGATACAATTAAAATCCCTACGATACACTAACGGCAAAATGGATAATGAAAATGCACTGAAAATGCCAATACTCCTGTTGATGAGATGGTGCCTCCTTCTCAATAGCCCTTCCTTCCTGCCTTTCATCATAAAGCAGCCATAGTTGCAGTACCACTCAGCACCATCAATTTTGGGAACTTGATGAATTGCTCACTGAACATTAATAATGCTTTCCTTTGGTCAGATTTCTTTGGCATGCAGCCCTTTTTTCTCTTTGAACTGATCCCCATAGCCAAAGCACTGCTATGTTACCAACATTATATCCTTGCTATCTCAGAAAGAATTTTAGATATCTACCTGCTTTTTCAGGGTCATCCCATGCTCCAGACTGAGAGGTGGACTTCTGGCTCTGACTACAGTGACCCTGTCAAGCGACTGCATTAGGAAGCTCAAATGAGTGCTTATGGGAAAGTATTTACACACACAAATGCATACATATCTAGCCAATCCAATCTAATCCATTCCTTTTGAAACAATAGAGAAGGTATGGGTTTTGAAAACGTTGGCGTTATGTCCCTCTCAAAACTTGACTCAACAAAATACTAAGGCCCATATTAATGCAAAAGTGGCGCAATGTGGTGCTGTGCCAAAAATAGCATTGTTGCCCCACTCTTGAAATGCAGGGATGCGCCGTATTTACAGGAATATGGCACATCCCTGCGTTTCCCCCGCGCTGGTGCTGAATTAAGCTGCCTAGCGCCAATGCAGGCATCCTTACACCATAGTGCAAGGGTGTCTTCATTGAGGGGATAGATTGTTTATGTGCAGGAATTGTACACATTCCTGCACATAAACAATCATTCATGGCATTTTGCTTCTTCGCACCCATAGAAAAAGCAAAAAACGAGGAGGAGTAAAAGCATTCCTCCTCCTTTTGCCAACGCAACCCCTGCACCACTACGCCACTGGAGCGTCCTTACAGTGAGGTTCCAGTGGCGCTAGGAGCACTTAAATATGCCCCTAAGTGCAGGCAACAGGTATATAATTAGGATGTTATATATGCACTTTAAATGTGCCAGTTGAGAACGTTCTAAATGTTTGGAAAAATCAGGATTAACAACAGCTAAGTGCATCTCTGAAACTACAAGGGAAATTGCAGGTGTTTGCAAAAGTGGTTGGCAACCCAATGGACTTCACACTTTTGCCCATACCACAATCGTCTCAACAGATGGATATAGAAATTGAAAAAAAACTAAATTGAGAAGAAAGGCCTTCAACACGAGTACTGAGTTTTAAAAAAAAAACATCAGTTACCCAAGCATTCACCACAGCGGATGCACCAGTGAAGGTCCACGAAGCATCCCTGAGACAAACCAGTCAGGTAGAAGGATGCTTACAAATTGCTTTGCCACAATATAAGCTTACCCCAGTAACAAGCTACTCGGTAGCCTGACGCCAACTTGTGTCGGAAGCTGTTGGGGTCTTCTTTAACCTTCACTCTGTATCCATTTTGGTATAAATCTCCCAGTGACTTCTTTCGGCGCCTCGGGGTCCGATAGGTTTCAGAGCGTGCACCTCCTTCTGGGGGGCGGCAGACCAAAATCTTGCTAGGTAGCATGGTGACAATGGCTCAAAGTCAACACACGATGCCCCAGAAATGTATCCAAAATCCAGGCGTCTTAGATGGTGTGGGGGACTTTAGCGGTGCCAAGGAAGCATTGTGGGCACCCTCTTAGGAAAAGGAGGCTTTCAACCTGTGGCTGCAGCTAAAAAGTAAAATTGTAGCAACAAGCAGCTGACCAAAGAGGAAATCTCCAAAGAACAAAGATCATTGGGCATGCATTAAAAAGCACACCTGCCAATCACTATCACTCGACATAGGTGTCGGTGAAGAAGGAAAACACTAGTCTCACAAGCGAGAGAAAATCATCTTAAAATACATACAATAAAAAGTAGTTGATCATATCCATGTCAAGGGGGCAGACAGCCCAGCTGCCGCTATAAGCTTTTTCCACGGAGAGCTTAAAGTCCGTTTCCCATCCGGCTATCAGCAAATAAGCTCCTTCCCGAGGCACCAAGGAGGCAAACGCCCCTTTAGGCGACCCCCAAAAACCTGCTCTCAAGCTCGAGCCTCGTGACACGCCTGCTCTCCACACGGGGAAGGTGTGACGCACGGTGAGGCGCCAAGGACGCCCCGAGCGTCAGGCCTAGGTCTGGCTTTTGAGCTGTTTCTCCTGTCCGCCTGTCCGCTCGTCTCTGAAGCAACGCTTGCCTGTGGGAATCGGAGGTCAGACAATCAGCCCCAGTGCAGCGGGATTTAGCCGACCAGGGAAGAGAATGAGGGAGGGGGATGCCTAATCCCGGGTTAATGACAAATGCTGTCAGAGAAGGGGGGAAGTGCGTGGAAAGATTATGAGAACTGGAGAAATGACACGGCGCGGAAGAGAGCAGACCATCAAATCCGATCAGTGACAGCGGCCCCAGAAACCTGCTGTCTGAGGAGACCGCGTTCTAGTGTGCAGCCTCCATGTCCTCAGCCTCGCTCGAGAAGTTAGCTGGTGCTGCGTGAGTGTGTATGAGACATCTCGCTCCAGGACAGGGTACAGACAAAGAGACTGTCCCTCAGTGCTTTTCTGGAAAAAACTGAAATAAGTGTAGGGGACCGAAGTTTTTCTAAGGAGCCCACCATCGCTGCTTCAGAATGCTTGAGTTGCTGAATACAAAGGCTGCTCACTCTTGACTCCATATTTTGCCTTGTTTCCTCACTCTATATTTCCAATCCCGTTAACTCATCTTGGTTGGCTCTTTTTGAATCCTGCTTCCTCCCCCTGCCACTGTTTTCCTATCTTTCTCTTCCCTGCTTTTACCCTATCTGCCTTTCGCTTTCTTGCTCGGGTCAAAATGAAAATGATGAAAATTAAGAGCATGATATTTTTGCATAGAATATGATGGGATTTAGATTTCGGCAGATGGGATATCTGTGACGGAGTAATCCGGCTCCCAATATCTAAATCAGGCCCTAAATCGTGGTCCCTAAAGTGTGTGTTAATACCAACACCTACAACCATTGGTACAAAGTAAGCCTTAATCCCCCACCAGCCTTGTTGGTATTCATGTTTCAGCACCCGACCTACTCATGAAGAGAACCAGCTGTGTTAAATCAACAATGGTCACTCCTTCATACAAAGGAAGCAGGTGTGTAAAAAAGAAAAACAGACCACTGGATGTGAGGGGCAGTCAAGAGAAAGAAAAGGAAGAAAAGAGAGAATGAGAAAGAAGGAGAGACTCACAGACTAGTGAACATCAAAGCATGTTAGAGAGATGGATGGACAAAGGGAATGGAAGGTCAATGGAAGAAAAGGTGATTTTCAGAGACAGGAACTGTGAAGGCGAGCGAAAGAGGCACACAGTCTTAGGGAAGTAGTAGTCAATAGAGGGCTAGCTAGAAAAGAGGGACAGTTAAAGTGAATAAGAAATGGAGGCAACCTGGTGGGAGGACCAGCTAACAGAGAAATAAAGAGAACATGAAACAGAGAGGTGAGCAGCAGCCTCTGCAAGAGGAGGAGCTGACGCAACCTCCAAATAAAGTTAGTTTTGCTATTGCAGCCTGCCTCCCTGTCTGTGTGGCCTGTGCACTCTTCCCCATCCTGTCTACGGCTCATTTTATTGCACACCCTTCACTTCTCTAGTGAAGTGGATGTGACCACGTCACTCACCAAGGTCTGACATGCAATGAGTTAACCGCCAACCAGCCCCTGTGGCCTTCAGTGCCATCTCTGAATCTCATGACTCCTTGTATCTCCCCTTTGTCCCGTGGCCGCTGAATCCCTTACACCATCTCTGACCTCCCTTCATCTTCCAAGCTTCTCCACTTCTCCTCCTCCCCTTCGGAACAGCCCCATTCCTATGCAAACCAGAATGTAGTGTGTGTCGAGCCTTTAATGGCACCTCGGTAACCCACAGGGTGAGACCCCTAGGCTAAGAGGATAGACCAGGGGACTAAATGCCACTATGGCCAAGCATGCCATATTTCAGCTCAAGCAGAGATATTAGGCCACTATAGTAAAATGGAGGACTGTTCTAAGCTGCATTTGGATCCCAATGCCTAATAGGAAAGCCAGGCTTCCATAACTATCACATTCCTCAAATCGTCTCCATTGTGTATGCCGTGATCATATACAAAACTCATCCTCAGACGACGGAACAGTTTAAGGATGCCCGACGGAAAACAAATCTTTCTCAGCCAAAATCAAAATGATTTGTAAAAGACAATATAGTATTTGTCTAAATGCGCTCTGGTCTAGCAATGAAACATCAAATGCAACTGATTGCACAAAGCAAAGAAGATATCAGTGCTTTAAATGGGCAGGTACTCATACGCACCGAATACCTGCACTCCTTTAACTTTACAAGGCGAGTACATGCACTTCTCAGTGTGGGATCAATACTTTTAATGGGAGAGTAAGGATATTTTGCAGTAGCACACATGTACTATGGACAATGAGTGTCTACACTTTAATTCCATTTCATCCACCAGCATGAAAAGGATATTTTTGCAGTAGCACACGTACTATGGACAATGGGTGTCTACACTTTAATTCCATTGCATCCACCGGCATGATTAAGTTCAGTAAAATTCCAAAATAAAATAGTTCATCCATACATCGATGGACCTTAAAACGTGTCTTTAGAAGAGTTTCCTTTGGGCTAGGCAGGTATGCTGGGATTGCTATCTCCGCAACATCTCTCCAGCAGTGGCCCCTCCTGACAACTGGTGCCTATAATGTTCAGGTAAAGGGCTGAAACTGCCTCGCATACATCCAAACCATTTCGAGCAAATTAAAAGTCCACATACAACTGCTCATTTTGTCAGCCCGCTGACTTTTTGTTGGGCTTATGCCCTAGTCCTTCTTTTGGATTGGTTTCTTAATTGAACGTCTTTCTAAATACTTTGGCCAGCAGCATTGCCAGCGTGTGTTTTTAATGCCCTGTCTCCTCTTTGGCCACTAGATGGCAGCACACCCAAAGAAATTGTATCTGGAGCGGTCAGCCTAATCAATTATCGATATATATTAGCGCTCCACAACACTATTATGGGTACTTCCTCTCGTTTAGGGCACAGATAAGCGCCTGTTTTTATGCAATTGAGGGCTATATTTATCAATATTTCATGCAACGCAATGCAGCATGACAACTTGCTGTTCTACGTGAACGGGAGAGGGCAAGAATGCACCATACTTACCAACATATGGCGCATTCCTGATCTCTGCTTGCGTTGGCGCATAAACGACTGCCTAGCGCCAATGCAAGCACCCTTACGCCACCATGCAAAAGTGTCTGAATTGCAGGCAGGATTGTTTTAGGCAGGAAAGGATCCCTTCCTGCACAACAACAATCCTTAATGGCTTTCTTCTCTTTCTAAACACTTAGACAGAGAAAACAAGGAAGAGACATGAAGATATTTCTCCTTGTTGCGCCTCCTGTGGGAAGGCGTAGGATTTTGACGCATACCTAGGTTTACCTTCTTAGTAAATCTGTGAATATGCCAAAACCCATAGGTGGTTAGGTGAATGCAAGGGAACCCTATATAACATAAATTAGTGTAGCTCTTGCTTCATGAAACCCATAGCCAGCGCTTAATTTGTAAATAAAAACGTTCCGGTGCTCAAAGCCCTCATCTTAAACACGTGGCTGCTGCAATTAAATGTGGGAATACGGAATACTGAGGTGGCGTAAACCTGAAGCCATCTCGGACCTCTTCAATCTATATAAAGCTACTCCCTGCCCCTTCAGCTCACTCTTACAGGTTTCTGCTTTCTACCTTTGTGACGCTTTTTCGTTTTTTACTTCCTCCGTCTTTCCCATATGTGTCTTTTGCTCGCTGTAAATGCTTGAGGCAGAAGAATAAGCCGCTGCCCACAAAAATAAGTGGCGGTGCTCAGTACCGGAAACACAAATTAAGCACTGCCCATAGCTCACCTGCCTCGTTAAAAGGTTTGAGAAACTCATGGCAGAACATCAGCTGGCTACCCCATTGGAAAGCTCAGACCCAGGGCCCACCTGCTACAGGCCTCCAGGTCAATGAACCAGAGGTAAGCTGCTCTTACGCCAGATGTTTCAATGCCTATTTTTCCTTCCAAGGACCGTCATGTGACTGTGATTCAAGGAGGAGCCAGGCAGAACAAGCATTTGCAATGTAATGGGTCTCGCGTTTGCTCGAGTTAGAGCTATTAGCATTGTAAATTCCTTACTGGTCTTTTCTTGCCCCATAAATTGAAAATGAAAAGTAAAACAATTGACATAGGCGAGCCGATTCAAAGTGCCACGGCCGCCATGAGCATGAGTGCGAAAGAGACACACAAAAGGAAAACGAAGTTCGGTCACAGTCAAAGATATCGGGAAAAGTGCAATTAACCATGTAACAGGGTCGATGGCCAAGGCGGTAACAAAACCGCCCCAAGGAGGGACAAACGTAAAGCATTTACCAATGATAACAAAGGAGTTTTGAAAGGCAAGCCCACAAATGAGTGATAGTAATGGGCATGGTTAAAAGCCCACAGATTGATTACAACAGGCCAGATTGCTTGCACGCTGGACCTAAAAATGAACAATGGTCCTGCAAGTGCACACGGGAGAAGCACATAGTGCATTAGGCCATTGGTCTTGCCTATTTCAGAAACTTGCATCCACTTTGGGGACATGTTTCTGAAGTATAAAAAGAATGCAGACCAGTTACTACGATATGATGGCTGGCCCATATTCCAGTTTTGATGAAAGTGGCATGCCTGCCAAAACGATGTTCGCCAAGCTGACAATGATTTGAGGATATTGCAAGCAGTCCTCCACCACATTACAGGGCCACCACCATGGTCTATATATCTCTGTTGTTTCTTACCACTGGCAGCTTTACCACTGAAGCACCTGTATGCTGCATGTATTGATGGTGAAGTGCATGCTCAAAAGGTGCCAGAGGGGCATCAGAAATAGCAAATACTAGCACTGTGTTTTATTTTCAGTTTCATTAGTTTGACTCATCCCAGCACTTTGCCCACCATCTCTCATGGATTCTGCGCATGTCTTCTATATACAGGGAGTGCAGAATTATTAGGCAAATGAGTATTTTGACCACATCATCCTCTTTATGCATGTTGTCTTACTCCAAGCTGTATAGGCTCGAAAGCCTACTACCAATTAAGCATATTAGGTGATGTGCATCTCTGTAATGAGAAGGGGTGTGGTCTAATGACATCAACACCCTATATCAGGTGTGCATAATTATTAGGCAACTTCCTTTCCTTTGGCAAAATGGGTCAAAAGAAGGACTTGACAGGCTCAGAAAAGTCAAAAATAGTGAGATATCTTGCAGAGGGATGCAGCACTCTTAAAATTGCAAAGCTTCTGAAGCGTGATCATCGAACAATCAAGCGTTTCATTCAAAATAGTCAACAGGGTCGCAAGAAGCGTGTGGAAAAACCAAGGCGCAAAATAACTGCCCATGAACTGAGAAAAGTCAAGCGTGCAGCTGCCACGATGCCACTTGCCACCAGTTTGGCCATATTTCAGAGCTGCAACATCACTGGAGTGCCCAAAAGCACAAGGTGTGCAATACTCAGAGACATGGCCAAGGTAAGAAAGGCTGAAAGACGACCACCACTGAACAAGACACACAAGCTGAAACGTCAAGACTGGGCCAAGAAATATCTCAAGACTGATTTTTCTAAGGTTTTATGGACTGATGAAATGAGAGTGAGTCTTGATGGGCCAGATGGATGGGCCCGTGGCTGGATTGGTAAAGGGCAGAGAGCTCCAGTCCGACTCAGACGCCAGCAAGGTGGAGGTGGAGTACTGGTTTGGGCTGGTATCATCAAAGATGAGCTTGTGGGGCCTTTTCGGGTTGAGGATGGAGTCAAGCTCAACTCCCAGTCCTACTGCCAGTTCCTGGAAGACACCTTCTTCAAGCAGTGGTACAGGAAGAAGTCTGCATCCTTCAAGAAAAACATGATTTTCATGCAGGACAATGCTCCATCACACGCGTCCAAGTACTCCACAGCGTGGCTGGCAAGAAAGGGTATAAAAGAAGGAAATCTAATGACATGGCCTCCTTGTTCACCTGATCTGAACCCCATTGAGAACCTGTGGTCCATCATCAAATGTGAGATTTACAAGAAGGGAAAACAGTACACCTCTCTGAACAGTGTCTGGGAGGCTGTGGTTGCTGCTGCACGCAATGTTGATGGTGAACAGATCAAAACACTGACAGAATCCATGGATGGCAGGCTTTTGAGTGTCCTTGCAAAGAAAGGTGGCTATATTGGTCACTGATTTGTTTTTTTTTTGTTTTTGAATGTCAGAAATGTATATTTGTGAATGTTGAGATGTTATATTGGTTTCACTGGTAATAATAAATAATTGAAATGGGTATATATTTTTTTTTGTTAAGTTGCCTAATAATTATGCACAGTAATAGTCACCTGCACACACAGATATCCCCCTAACATAGCTAAAACTAAAAACAAACTAAAAACGACTTCCAAAAATATTCAGCTTTGATATTAATGAGTTTTTTGGGTTCATTGAGAACATGGTTGTTGTTCAATAATAAAATTAATCCTCAAAAATACAACTTGCCTAATAATTCTGCACTCCCTGTATGCTCAGAGCTGGTGGACCCTCAGCCCTTTGATGAATTGTCCATCTCTCAGTTAATGTGTATGTTCATTGTGTCTGTTTAAACCTGGGCTCGGTTTTATGGACTCTCAGCCCCATTTCTGTAGTTACTGCTGTATGCCTAGCATTCTTCCAGGGTTCAGTCTGGTAGTTTTTCAGCTTTAGTTCTGTACCCAGTACTGTGGCGTACACTTCTAATTATAGGTTCAGTGCTGTTGTCATTCAGTTCTGGTCCTGAGCTCACTGCTGTGGTTCTCACTTTTTAATTCTGCACGTGCCTGTGCTCCCTTACTTCTATTCCTTCACTCTGGACTGTAGCCATTAAGTTCTTCTATTGCTATCAAGGCTGTAACCTCTCAGCTCTACTTCTGGAGTTAGTGTTGTGCTTTCTCAGTCTTCTTCCATCTCCCAGTGCTGCACTTTTGCAGTTCGTCCTGAGGACTATTAACCCTCCTCTTCGGTTACACAGCAGCAGGCGCAGCCGTAGGGCATGTTTCTCCACAAAGAGTGACGCTCCAGTGGCGCTAGAGGCTTGTAAATATGCCCTTTATAAAAAAAAAACGGAACTGCTTTGTATCACGTTTTGTATTAGCCATCCAAGTCAACTGCATTCATTTGTGAAAGATGATAGCCTGATGTTTCCCTGCTAGTCCTTGAATGTCTGATGCACAGGTTCCACAGTGAGCCTTGCAGCAGGAGAATTCACCCACTTAGCATTCTTACTGGTTCAAGTATTGGCATCGGTTTGTGGTGCATTGGCACCTGCCCTTTGTACATGATTCGTGTGTTGACAGAAGGTGAGAAAGAAGTGACGAAAAAAGGGATGTTTAACCTTCAATCCATCACAAAGTACACCTTACAATGTCCTAAAGAAAAGTTAGCGCATGTCTTGTAACATGCAATGAAGAGACACAAAAATAAATGGTACATAGTGATCAGCTTTAAAAAACGAACAAATTGAGAACCATGTTGTATGTAGATGAAAGACTATTCATCATAGCTCATGAAGAGACACAGGTTTATAGTTGTTTTTTCATGTGGTATTCTACACACTAACATGCGCTGTACCTTTCCCTTTGTGCTCACTGGAATGTATCATAATACAGAACATGTCACAGTGCACAGATTATGCCCCAACTCCAGGGCTGGTTTCACTCTTTTGCCTTACATTGAGTTTCTTATTCCATCATATGACCTGTATAGAACTCGGATGGCACGGTATTATACTGTTTTCTATTGCAATATTTACGTGGGTTTAACAATCCAACCATTTGCATACATGGGTAGAACGCAACACTGTGTAGGACGTGTGGTGGGAGGGTGTTGTCTTTGTTTAGATCCTCTGTGGGCAGTGTTTTCATGTGGTGTGTGATGACCGCCGGGGTGCAGTTATCTTGTTATAGGGCTTAGCAGTGTCGTTGAAGAAGAAGTGTGAGAGACAGGCACGCTGTTTATGATTTTTAAGTGAGCTGGCAGTTTGAGCAGCTCTGTAGTTCCCTTTTAGTCTTGCACTGTTAAGGAAACAATTTCATGCCTTTACTTCAGTTTTAATGTGGTAGATAAAAGTAATAGGAATTGTGCATGGTCATCAGCTGAGGCAGGGGATATGTGAATTTGTGCACTGGTTAGCAGTATTAATGGATGAGCTACAGGCAATTACTTATTGTTAGGTAGCCGAGCTATGTTTTTGAAGGAGAAGTTGTGATCTTTGAAATGAGGCGTTGGAAATTTGCAGAGCTACATTAATAGGGATTACTGCAAACATGCATGTGACTTAACAGTATGCTGTGCTCGGAGAGAGGAGGCATGCAGAAGATGGAAAGGAAGGAGACAGTAATTTAAAAGAGAAAGGAAAGTCGACACTTGGAAGCTTTAAGTCACTAGGTTTTCATGAAGGTGTTTAGGAATATTTTAGAGGCTTCTTGAGATTTCTTGCAAAACTGTAGAAAGAAACATTATTTGCATGTGTTGCAATATCATTGTAGGCTATGAGAACACAGTGCACACACAAACATAGTCATCACGCGCAGGTAAATAGCTCTAAAATAAATATGGTTTTATTTTCTCATTATCAGATGGAAGAAAAATGCAGAACAGGAATGCTGCACTTCAAATGTTTGTTCTTGAGACGCTCTTATCCTTTCTATCTGGTGATCATGGAAGGATAAAGAATAACCAAGTCTGCTTTAGAGAATTTGTGTAAAGTATTGCTTCTCAGGGCAGGTGGCACCAGGGCCGTCTCAAATATGGAACACCCACAGCATTGGGGCAATGAAGTGTGAGATCTTGCATCTGTCTGTCCTTCAGCCTTTCTGGAACAGTAATCAGACACACAAGAGCAAAGGCCCTGCCTAGATACTTCCTCACTGGTGGAATAGAAACTGCGGTCCGCCTCGAGCCCCCCACCCCCACACATACACTTATCGTCTTCCAAACTTGCATTGCTCAGGAAACAGAAGCCCTATCCTAAAAAGTCCTTCTTTAAATTTCTAAAGTAGGCAGTGTGTAGCGGGGTTTGGATGCAGGGTGCACCCAATCCCGCTGCAGCCTGCCCTATGGACCCTCAACCCACATTTTGTTTTTTTAGGTCGAGAATAGCAGCACGCAAGCTCTGCGTTTCGACCTGTTGTAATCTATTCTATGGGCATTAACCATGCCCATCTCATGCTCATCACTTTCTTTCACTCAAGGGCCTGCCTTTCAGAAATCCCTTGATATCATTAGTAAGTGATTTACGCTTGTCCCTCCTTGAGGCTCTTTTGTTACGCCTTGCAGACTGACCCTGTTACATGGATTATTGCACGATTGCCGATATACTTTAGTGAGGGCGAACTATTTTTTTCTTTTGTCTCTGGGGTCTTTGGTTGGCAGTCAGGTTACCCCCTGTCCAAGCAAGGATCTTCACTCTAGTCAGGGTAAAAGAGAATCACCCTCAGCGAACCCCAGCTCACCCCCTTGGTAGCTTGGCACGAGCAGTAGGCTTAACTTCAAAGTGCTAGGTGTAAAGTATTTGTACCATTACACACAGTAGCTGCCAGCTTCTCTTTTCAGGGTGCCAGGAACTGGATGGGCACCACTTGGTAGAGTACGAGCCTCTCCAGAGGCTCCAGGTGCTGGCAGCCAGAAGTCTTTGCTGTCCCTGAGACTTTAAACAACAGGAGGCAAGCTCTAAATCAAGACCTTGGAGATCTTCACCAGAAGGAAGGCAACACAAAGTCCAGTCTTTGTCCTCTAGCACAGGTAGAAGCAGCAACTGCAGGATAGCTCCACAAAGCACAGTCACAGGCGGGACAGCTCTTCTTCCTCAGCTCTTCAGCTCTTCTCAAGGCAGAGGTTCCTCTTGGTTTCCAGAAGTGTTCTAAAGTCTGTGGTTTTGGGTGCCCTTCTTATACTCATTTTGCCCTTTGAAGTAGGCTTACTTAAAAGGAAAGTCTCTATTGATTGTGAAATTCTGCCTTGTCCAGGCCAGGCCCCAGACACACACCAGGGGGTTGGAGACTGCATTGTGTAAGGGCAGACACAGCCCTTTCAGGTGTGAGTGACCACTCCTCCCCTCTCTCCTAGCACGGGTGGATCATCAGGAAATGCAGACTACACCCCAGCTACTTTTGTGTCACTGTCTAGTGAAAGGTGCAACCAGCCCAACTGTCAAACTGACCCAGACAGGGAATCCACAAAGAGGAAGAGTCACAGAAATGGTTTAAGCAAGAAAATGCCCACTTTCTACCTACCATAGGGGTGCCTTACATGTAAGAAAAGGGAAGGTTTAGGCCTGGCAAGTGGGTACACTTGCCAAGTCACATTTTACAGTTAAAAACTGCACACACAGACACTGCATGGGCAGGTCTGAGACATGATTACAGAGCTATCTAGGTGGGTGTCACAACCAGTGCTGCAGGCCCACTAGTAGCATTTGATTTACAGGCCCTGGGCACCTCTAGTGCACTGTACTAGGGACTTCCTAGAAAATCAAATATGCCAATCATGGAAGAACCAATTATATAGACATTTTGTTTAGGACACTTGCACTTTAGCACTGGTTAGCAGTGGTAAAGTGCCCAGAGTAACAAAAACATGTTTTTTACATAAAGCATTTATCAACTACAAGAGATTTTTTAAAACCATGGAGAGTGAAGGGGAGAGACAAAAGCAAAATTGAAATGACTCTGATTAGGTAACAGTGTGAAAAATGTGATGAGCGCTTCAATACCGCCGATCTAGTTAACGCTGTTTGCGGTCAATGAAACTTCAATGTACCTTGGCCGCCATGGAGCGCAAAGGGGAGAGTGTTAGACTTTTCATCATTGGCGTGGTCTCTCTTAACTTTTTGCCTCTGTTTCCCAGGTTGTTGATGTGTGCTGGACTCTGTTTTTGCTGTTTTTGTTACTCTGGGCACTTTACCACTGCTAACCAGTGCTAAAGTGCAAGTGTCCTAAACAAAATGTCTATATAATTGGTTCTTCCATGATTGGCATATTTGATTTTCTAGGAAGTCCCTAGTACAGTGCACTAGAGGTGCCCAGGGCCTGTAAATCAAATGCTACTAGTGGGCCTGCAGCACTGGTTGTGCCACCCACATAAGTAGCTCTGTAATCATGTCTCAGACCTGCCACTGCAGTGTCTGTGTGTGTATTTTTACACTGTAAATTCGACTTGGCAAGTGTACCCACTTGCCAGGCCTAAACCTTCCCTTTTCTTACATGTAAGGCACCCCTAAGGTAGGCCCTAGGTAGCCCCAATGGCAGGGTGCAGTGTATGGATAAGGTAGGACATATAGTAATGTGGTTTATATGTCCTGACAGTGAAATACTGCCAATTTAGTTTTTCACTGTTGCAAGGCCTGTCTCTCTCATAGGATAATATGGGGGCTACCTTTGAATATGATTAAAGTGTAGATTCCCCTAGAGAGTAGATGGACATGTGGAGTTTGGGGTCCCTGAACTCACAATTTAAAAATACATCTTTTAGTAAAGTTGATTTTGAGATTATGCGTTTGAAAATGCCACTTTTAGAAAGTGAGCATTTTCTTGCTTAAACCATTCTGTGACTCTGCCTTGTTTGTGGATTCCCTGTCTGGGTCAGTTTGACAATTGGGTTGTTTTTCACCTCACACTAGACAGTGACACAAAGGGAGCTGGGGTGTAACCTGCATTTCCTGATTAGCCATCTCTGCTAGGAGGGAGGGGTGGAGTGGTCACTCTCATCTGAAAGGACTGTGCCTGCCTCTGACAATGCGGACTCCAACCCCCTGGTGTGTGTCTGAGGCCTTGCCTGGGCAAGGCAGGATTTCACAAGTAGGTGTGAGTCCCCTTAGAAGAAAGGTGACTTCAAAGACTAAAATGGGTATAAGAAGGGCACCCAAATCTACAGACTTTAGAAACACTTCTGGAACCAAGAGGAACCTCTGCCTGGAGAAGAGCTGATAGCTGAGGAAGAAGTGCTGCCCTGCCTATGACTGTGCTTTGTGGAGCTTTCCTGCAGTGCTGCTTCTGCCAGAGTAAGAGGGCAAAGACTGGACTTTGTGTGCCTTCCATCTTGTGAAGAAATCTCCAAGGGCTTGATTTAGAGCTTGCCTCCTGTTGTTTGAAGTCTCAGGGACAGCGAAGACTTCTCTCTGCCAGCACCTGGAGTCTCTGGAGAGACTCTTGCTCTGACAAGTGGTGCCCTATCCAGTCCCTGGGCCCTTGAAAGGAAAGCTGGTGGAAATCCAAGGAAATCGACTTCGGACGACTCCGGACCGACGCCGCTGCTGAATCCGGTGACGCCGCCTGCACCCGACGCCGTAACCTTCGCTGGAATGCGACGTTCATTGCAGGCCCGACGCCGCTGCAGCCCCGCTGAAGTCTGCGACTCCGTGGAAGTTGCCGCACCACGTCATGACCGACGCCTCCAGAAGTGCGCGGATTCAACGTTTTGCACAGACGCCGCGATCCCCGACTTCGCGCATCGGCTTGTTTTCACTCTTCACCAAAGGTACTGTACTTGGGGGTTCTAACGACTCTGTGTCCGGCGCTGCTGGTGTCGGCTTGTGGGGAACGACTCCGTCACAACGCCATGTTAACATCTCATCGAAGCATTTTTGTTTCTAAGCGCTATTTTTGAGTTTAATCTTTAAAAATTCATAACTTGACTTGTGTATGTTGGATTTTTGTCGTTTTGGTCTTGTTTTGTTTAGATAAATATTTCCTATTGTTCTAAACTGGTGTTGTGTCATTTTGTAGTGTTTTCATTAAGTTACTGTGTGTGTTGGTACAAATACTTTACACCTAGCACTCTGAAGTTAAGCCTACTGCTCTGCCAAGCTACCAAGGGGGTAAGCAGGGGTTAGCTGAGGGTGATTCTCTTTTACCCTGACTAGAGTGAGGGTCCTTGCTTGAACAGGGGGTAACCTGACTGTCAACCAAAGACCCCATTTCTAACATTGGAAGCAGCGATGGGATTTGGACTTGTATTTGTACTTGACATACAGTAATTAAGTGTACACTACTGTTTGAGTTCAGACCACTACGTGACCACATACTACTTGTTTGGTGATCTTTTGCTTTTTCTCTTAAGGACTCCTTTTTGTTCTACTTCCATGATTTTGCTGATCCCTTGACGGATCCTTTTTACTTCATTGGGAACTTATTTTCCGCCTTTGGAACTTTGCACTTGTGACCATCATGTCTCAATCTGGAGATGCAACAGCTGGAGCTGTGTTTGAAATAGAGAAACTGAAGGAGTACTCAGTTGCTCAATTGAAACAGTTCCTTAAAGATCTTGACTGTCCCATTCAGAGCTCCACCAGGGAGGGGGAACTGCAAAAGGCACAGAGGGCCTGGGTGACAATCAAGGAGGCTGGAGGGCACACAGAGGAGGAGAATGTGGGTGGGGAAGTGCAGAGGATACACAGTGGTGTAGTGGAAGTACCTGTTACGCCTGGGGGGAGGGTCCCCAGGAGGAGTAGCAGGGTGCCAACCAAGTGTCTGACTCCTGAAGAGTTACAGGACAGACAGGCAGAGAGGGCTCGCCGGTTGAAGTTCAAGGAGTTGAGGATGCAAAGGGAGAAGGAGTTGGAAGAAAGGAGGAGGGACTTAGAGATCAAAAAGAGGATTTGGGCTTATGAGCTCAAAATGAAGGAGCTGAAGTCATAAGGGCTGAGTCCAGCTGGAATGGTGGCAGCAACAATTTTATATCCAGTGCTGCTGAAGAAGTGCACATGCCCAGAGATGTGGTGCCCTACTTGAAGGAGGGAGTTAACACACGCCAGGAGGTTCAGGGGTATGAGGTAGCTCCAGTGATGCACAGGGTCCCTGAGGTGGATTGGGGAACTGGCATGGGGAGTCATATTCCTACTGGTGGGAGGGACACTCTACTGACTCTAGGTGAGAGTGACAGGGAGAGGGGTTCCCCCAGGTAGAAGTCCTGGTTATGGAGTGTGAAGACATCTCAGAAGAGTGTGGGTTGAGTGTCAGGGACAGTCAGGTACTGTCTCACCAGTCTCAGGAGGGTGATGTGGGGTGCTTTTTCAAAGCAGACTCACTGGATGGTTGGGTGAAGGGTACTTTGGTTAATTCATGTGAGGGGCTGAGCGATGTAATTGCTGGAGAGCATATGTCTAGTCCTTATTTTCCAGAGCTACGCCAACACCAGGTGGAGTGTGAGTTCTCTGACCCCAGGGAGCTTACAATGGAGGCAGACCTCTTGGTGAGTACCAGAGAGTCTGAAGAGGCATTTGGGGGGGCTCCTGAGAGGAGTGGTCTAGGTATTTCCCAACCAGGTGAGGTAGGGAAGGATTGTAGTGTCCCAGGTAGGTCCCAGTGTAGTGGGATGGGTGAGGGACCCCATGTCCAGTCTCTGAGGAGAGGGAATGGGGATGGGCTGAGGTCCAAGGTGCCAGGTCCTGGAGGGTTCCATGAGGGAACACCAGGAGGGGAGCCTTGGCTGTACCATAGGGCCATCTGTTGAGGGAGATCCCACAGTGTCAGGAGAACTTGGGGGGGGGGCTGTAGCCAGCGTCCCACCAGTTCTGGTGTCTGGCAGTACCACTCCTAGTGAGGGGGTGCAGAAGTCCAGACAGAGGGTTGAGAGGGAGTTGCGGACCCCAGTGGAGAACCTGGAGGGTCAGGGGTCAGCTCTGAGAGCAGAGCCCCCCAGGAATGCCCTTGGTGAGACCATTTCTGGGTTGGGGGGAATCCAGGCTCTGTCAGATGGGCAGAGGTCAGGAGACCTGCGCCAGCCAGACTCTTGTGTGGCCCTTGGGGACAGTGTATCCCTTGAGGGGGGTAAGTGTGCCCCCCTGGAAGTCCTGGTGTGCCAGGCAGTGGTTCAACCGCAGGGTGGTGACTCTGGGTTGGATGACCAGGTTCAGAGGGTAAACTCTGACCTGGTGGGGGGTAGGTATGCCCCCCAGGAATTCCTGGGTTGCCAGGCAGTGGTCCAGTCTGTGGGTACAGACCCTGGACTGGAGGATCAGGTGCAGGGGATAAACCCTGACCCGAAGGGGTGGGTGGTTTGCCCAATCACCCCCCCTGGTGTGATTTCAAGGGGTACTCTCCCTGAGGGGTGGGTGCAGAACCCTGCGAGTAGGGGAAGGGGAGAGAAAGACTCACCCCTGACCCCAGTACAATCTAAGGGTACAGACCCTGGATTGGAAGGCCAGGTTCAGGGTGTCCCCCCTGACCTGGAGGAAGGGGCTACTGCTAACAGTGCCCCTACCATGTTGTCTTCTGGGGGGGCCACTCCTAGTTGGGGGGTGCAGGACCACAGAAGAGAGGGCAGGGAGAGGGAAGCCTCACCCCTGGCCCTGGTCCACCCTGAAGGTACAGACCCCAGGTTGGAGGACCAGTTGCAGGTTAACATCCCTGCACTGGTGGAAGAATTGTGCAGGACTGCTTCTACAAGCACCTTGACAATTTTGGACTCTGGGGGTGCCGCTCCTGCAGGGAGGGTACGGAGCCCCAGAGGGGAGGACCAGGGTCAGGTTATCTTCTCTGACCTGGTGGAAGGTAGAGTGGTCAAAGGGTGTCAGGCACCTGGGGCTACCGCCCCCAACTCTCCACAGTCACAGTGGTTGGAGAGGCCTGAGGTCAGGCTCTCATCCCTGACAGTTGTCAGGGGTCACTGTGGCTTGCTGTCCTGGTGGACAGAGCTGCCCCTGGGGGGGGGGGGAACGAGAGTCACACCCCAGGGGTGGAGTGGGCAACACCACTGTGTTGGCCCTGGTGGTACTATCTGCCCATTGCAATACATCTGTGAGCAAAGTAAAGTTAGGCGCTGCACAGATGGTGTCTGCAGATGTGTAGAAGGGTTCCCCATGGGTTAGCTTAGTGGGCCCTGAGAGTATGGACAGAGGGATCCAACTGGAGTCAGGAAGGCGTAGAACTGGAACATGCCCCTGCTATTGTGGGCCTGGGTCCTTGTTCTATCGCCCCAATCAGGGAAGTACATCAAGGTATTGATTGTTCTCCCCTGGCTTTAGGCGGGTAGGGGGTCGTGTTGGACTTTTGCTTATGCAGGGTCATCCCCAGTCTTTTTGCCTCCTGCCTCCTATTTTTTTCTGTCCTGTTGCTGTTGGCTTTTCATCTCTGAGCACTTTACCCCTGCTAACCAGTGCTAAAGTACATATGCTCTCCGTGTAAATTTTATGTAATTGGTTTATCCATGATTGGCATATTTGATTTACTAGTAAGTCCCTAGTAAGGTGCACTAGAGGTGCCAGGGCCTGTAAATCAAATGCTACTAGTGGGCCTGCAGCACTGGTTGTGCCACCCACATAAGTAGCTCTGTAATCATGTCTCAGACCTGCCACTGCAGTGTCTGTGTGTGTATTTTTACACTGTAAATTCGACTTGGCAAGTGTACCCCCTTGCCAGGCCTAACCCTTCCCTTTTCTTACATGTAAGGCACCCCTAAGGTAGGCCCTAGGTAGCCCCAACGGCAGGGTGCAGTGTATGGATAAGGTAGGACATATAGTAATGTGGTTTATATGTCCTGACAGCGAAATACTGCCAATTTCGTTTTTCACTGCTGCAAGGCCTGTCTCTCTCATAGGATAATATGGGGGCTACCTTTAAATATGATTAAAGTGTAGATTCCCCTAGAGAGTAGATGGACATGTGGAGTTTGGGGTCCCTGAACTCACAATTTAAAAATACATCTTTTAGTAAAGTTGATTTTGAGACTGTGCGTTTGAAAATGCCACTTTTAGAAAGTGAGCATTTTCTTGCTTAAACCATTCTGTAACTCTGCCTTGTTTGTGGATTCCCTGTCTGGGTCAGTTTGACAGTTGGGTTGTTTTTCACCTCACACTAGACAGTGACACAAAGGGAGCTGGGGTGTAACCTGCATTTCCTGATTAGCCATCTCTGCTAGGAGGGAGGGGTGGAGTGGTCACTCTCATCTGAAAGGACTGTGCCTGCCTCTGACAATGCAGACTCCAACCCCCTGGTGTGTGTCTGAGGCCTTGCCTGGGCAAGGCAGGATTTCACAAGTAGGTGTGAGTCCCCTTTGAAGAAAGGTGACTTCAAAGACTAAAATGGATATAAGAAGGGCACCCACATCTACAGACTTTAGAAACACTTCTGGAACCAAGAGGAACCTCTGCCTGGAGAAGAGCTGATAGCTGAGGAAGAAGTGCTGCCCTGCCTGTGACTGTGCTTTGTGGAGCTTTCCTGCAGTGCTACTTCTGCCAGAGTAAGAGGGCAAAGACTGGACTTTGTGTGCCTTCCATCTTGTGAAGAAATCTCCAAGGGCTTGATTTAGAGCTTGCCTCCTGTTGTTTGAAGTCTCAGGGACAGCAAAGACTTCTCTCTGCCAGCACCTGGAGTCTCTAGGGAGACTCCTGCTCTGACAAGTGGTGCACTATCCAGTCCCTGGGCCCTTGAAAGGAAAGCTGGTGGAAATCAAAGGAAATCGACTTCGGACGACTCCGGACCGACGCCGCTGCTGAATCCGGTGACGCCGCCTGCACCCGACGCCGTAACCTTCGCTGGAACGCGATGCTCTGTTCGCAGGCCCGATGCCGCTGCAGCCCCGCTGAAGTCTGCGACTCCGTGGAAGTCGTCGCACCACATCGTGACCCACGCCGCCCAAAGTGCGCGGATTCAACGTTTTGCACAGACGCCGCGATCCCCGACTTCGCTCATCGGCTTGTTTTCACTCTTCACCAAAGGTACTGTACTTGGGGGTCTACACGACTCCGTGTCCGGCGCCGCTGGTGTCGGCTTGTTGGGAACGACTCCATCATGACGCCGTGTTAACATCTCATTGAAGCATTTTTGTTTCTAAGCGCTATTTTTGAGTTTAATCTTCAAAAATTCATAACTTGACTTGTGTATGTTGGATTTTTGTCGTTTTGGTCTTGTTTTGTTTAGATAAATATTTCCTATTTTACTAAACTGGTGTTGTGTCATTTTGTAGTGTTTTCATTAAGTTACTGTGTGTGTTGGTACAAATACTTTACACCTAGCACTCTGAAGTTAAGCCTACTGCTCTGCCAAGCTACCAAGGGGGTAAGCAGGGGTTAGCTGAGGGTGATTCTCTTTTACCCTGACTAGAGTGAGGGTCCTTGCTTGAACAGGGGGTAACCTGACTGTCAACCAAAGACCCCATTTCTAACAACATGCTAGATGGTTGCAGCATGGATCCTGGGTTTGTATCCTCATTCCCGCTCTTCCAGTAGGGCTTACCCTGGGAGTATCACATTGCTTCTCGCCAGTTTAGGCACGTGATTATCACTAAGTTGTGTTTCAAAGTCTGATGGTATTAATGGTACATGCCACATAAAGTAGGATAAAACAAAAGAGCACACAAATTAGCATTTTCTTTAATATTTAGAATATTTACAGCATGAATTAATTCTAGCTAAAGAAGATGACAGCATTATATAAGCTTCCAGGAGTTTTCAGTTCTAATATTGGCTGAGGCCCATCTCCAGTGGCTTTGGACGTCTTGTTACACACCACATCAATATTGCTCCACAGGGCCAATAAATCTTATGCCCAAATCAATATGTGCTCAATTCACGGAGTCTTGTTTTATGATCAACAGAGCCACGGTGAGGCACTTAGAAGGACTGTGCTGTCACAGCATAAAAGGGGCCAGCACTGTTTCAGAGTTCTGCTGCTCTGTGACCTGGTTCAGTGCTTAAAGTATGCATGTGCAGTCCTATGGATTATTTATTTCCCTGGACAGTCATTGATGCTTCCATTTAATTTAGAATCCCTGCTATAACTCAGCTTGTGACTGGTAGTGCTCTAATATGCAGAGCTGAGGCAGCCAATGATGCTGTCACATAATTAAGAGACAGTCAATGAAGCTAACCATGGTATAGATTCACCATAATCTCAGTGGTAACAGAAGTGATATCAGGCCCTCTTTGGCACCCTCATGACATCACAAGGTTGTAACCTTGCCTTATTATTCACCCCCTAGACAGCCATCTGTTGCTGCTGAGGGACTAGGACATTTCTTAGTTTGCGCTGGTCGTTTTAGTTGGTGGGAAATGCACTAATGTTTGTGGAGTGGACTTATTTTTGGTCATGGGAAAGAGAGAGACGAGGAAAAAAGAGATAAAGGAGGAGGAAGAGAAATAAAGGGAAACAGTGACAAAGGGAGAAATGAGGCATGAAAAGGAACCTGCAAGAGATAAAGAGCCTGAAAATGTAGAGTGGTGGAAGAAAGAGGCATGAGGTGGATTCAAGACTAGGCAGCCTTCGTATTCAGCATCCCTGGAATGTTCACCCTTTACCCGGTGCTGGGCTCCTCAGAAAAACTTTGAAACCCTGAATTTTTTAAAACAAATTAAGCATTGCCTACGGGAAGGACGCTGATCCCCCCTGGAGCTCTTGGACCCCTCTGCACCTACGTGGATGCGGGGGCCTTTGTTATATTCCTGCACCTGCTGTTGGGGTTGCAAACCTGTAACCATTTCTCAGAATCTTCTCAGTTGTTCGGGTGTTATAGTTTGTGCTCCTCTGATCCGATCCGGAAGGTTTTTGGCCATCGTGGGATCGTACATACATTTCTTTATCTTTTAGAGGTAAAATATTCTAAAGTGCAATCATTTGTTTTTCTCTTTGGAATGGCATTGCCTTAAAGTAATGCTTCATTTAACATCTTTCTTTGCTTCTCCTTTGTGTGATTTGCTTCCAATCTCAATCTGATACTTTCCATCTTCTCCTCTTGGAGTTCTACCACTTCCCTCATTTTGCACCCTCTCATTCCCAAGATTGGGAGACTCATTTGGATCATCCTGTCTTGCCAACAGCACAGTCCAGTTCAATAGAACAGACACAGACCAAGTATCTGAGTTAACTTTAGAAATGGTGAGGTGCCATAACCCCTCTCTGACCATCGAGGTGATGCTATGCCCCAGTGTTATAAAGGCATGCCATGGCCTTCAGATGAAATCAGGCTGCCCAGGGGACCAACGTAGCAAGAAAGATCCTAAGTGAACCCTTTTAGATGGTGCCCAAGGAAGATCTGTCGAGTCACTGTAGCTCTTAGACCACTTCTTGGCACTAGCGTGTTGGACAAGGGTGTGCTGTCTATCATCCCATCCTCTGGACTGGTGCCTGAGTTCTATGTTCAAGTAACAAATGTGGATACCCGACAGTCTTATGCCAACTGGTACTAATGCATAATTTTAGCATCCTTCCTAAATTCATACTGCCTACTCCTTGACACCATGGGATGGTGAAGAAAGACCATAACATTAAAATCACAGACTAAGCATGGGAACAGTCACACTATAGAAGGCCAGAGATGCCTAATTTATTAGGCCCAATCGTCTCATGTGAGCACACATATACACACACACTCTTACCGCCTTACGTTTCATGTGCACAATAGTGTTAACTTTGACAATGGCAACAAAATTAAATCTTATATTTAAACTATTCACTTCATCCCCTGATGCATAAGATTTTTAAAGCATATTATTCCGATGAGAACATATTGTCAGGGAGTGGGGCTTGAGGTACTGCTAATCACTTAATCTGGTCTGTATTTGAGAAAGCTGTACTTTGAAGCTGCTAATCCTGGGTGTGCATTTCAGAGAACGAAAGAGTGGTAGTGATCACATACTGCTGATGGTGTCTAGATTTAGTGTGCATATGTGCAAGTACACTTTGCAGCAGTACAATGCCAGCGAACTACCAGGCCCAGCAAGCCATGATCTTTCCAAAGTGTAGCGAGATGGCCACCTTGGATCTTCAAGTATAACTCCCTCATGGATCATGCTAGCCATTGCTACGCAACCATGTTACAGTGTTGCAACAGCCAGATCTCACTTCACGATTATCGGATTTCAAGCACCAAGACCTATCGCTTCCGAAATGATTTTTTCATGGAAATTTTGGATTACAGAGAAGCATCCTGAAGTTGAAAATGAAGTTTGAGCACTTGCACATTTATATTTTTATATATTTATATATTTTATTTATTAACACTTAGGACTGTGGTTATGTGGGTTGTAAAAAGTCTCAGGGGAGGGACAGGACAGATTCTATAAGATAATTGCATATGTATGCATTTTCATGAACACTGTGTACAAGTTCTAAAGAAGTCAAGTAAAGTGCTAATCTACTAAAAGAGTACGTAATGACAAAGTTTGAGTTTTAAGGACTCTCCAGTTTCCTAGCTGTGTATAGAGAACTGATCATGGAGAGAAACTTCAAAGGTATATCTACTTACAATTACAATTACATTTAATATTCTGTGGCAAATTACTTAAAATATCTCTTATTTTGTAGACATCCATTACAACTTGCAGACTTTGACCCCAGAAGTGACGAGGCAGAGTGAGGAGGTCTTTGTCTCTGTTTTCTCTCATCCCATTGCCTTTTCACAGCTTCTACCACTGGCTCTTATATCTAGTGTTTGTGGTCATTAGTGGGGATACAGGGAGTCATACAAAAGTAATGCTTCATATGGATGCTGTGGCCAGTGTTAGCATAAACTAAGACATATATCTAATGGGTAAATGTTTTGGCTACATAATTAGTGACTGACTCTTACAATACCCTAAATACTGTGGGTAGCATGAGATAGAAATAGACTGGTTAATCTACTGCCTCTGACAGCGATGCACGCATGAATATTGCCTCCAATATAGTATAAAGACTAGGGTCAACTCATCGCTAGCAAGGTGTAGGAGTTAAGAATATGCCCTCTCAAACAACATATTGAAAAACAACAACCCACATAAGAGCCATCTCTGCTAGTCTCAGTCAAAGACGCCCTAGTTGCTTCTGGCCTTGTGCTACAGACCAGTGATATTCATGACCCCACATCTGAGAGTTAGCTTTCTTAATACTGAAGATGTTCTGGGCACATAGAACACCCCTCGAAAGGGCTTAATGAGGCCTCATGTCGCTGGCTAACAATATTCCTTACACCAGCTCCCCGTCAAGTCCAGGGTTAAATTATATATCTCCTAGCAAACCTATGTCATATCTACTCTTCTGAGCGCCATTTGCCACGATAATGACCAAATAATTGAATAACTTAAGATTGGAAGAAACTGATTTCACAGTCAGGAAGGTACAGAAAGAACTAGTATATAACACTCTTAATCTGCTTTTTTCCTACTAAGGTGACACTAAGTGCCAATTTAAATTTGCAGTTAGGCTCTGGACAAATGCACTCTCGGTCTCTCCTCTTGTCTGGTGCATGACCTTTCTTAACTTGCTTGAATGACAGTCTGTCGGAGAAAACCTGAAGGATAATTTGCTGGCCAAAATGTGCAAGATTAGCAGCCCTGTTGATGACACAAAATTCCAAAAAATCCCAGTGAGAATCATCAGGATTCACGTTTGTGAAATGACTGAAGCAGTGATCCCAAGTTGCTGCTCTGAAGAGTCTTGAAGAGACATTCTGCTCTTTTTAGCACCTTCACTTAGCTGTCCATTGCCTTTTTATCATTGTCTGTACATCACTCCACTGTTATAGATTCACACTGAATATATAAACGTATTTACTTATGAAGACTTCATTTTCTGAGCGCTACTTTGAAGTCCTGGCTCAGAAGCACCAGAAAAAGGCTCACGAGAAAACCGCAAAAAACACCGGGCATCCATAAAAGAAGATGCAATCATATTATGAGTTAGTCCTTAAAAAGTAGTGCCATGTAAAATAACTGAAAACGTCTTTGAACACAAGAAACACAAGTGTGTAAGGTGCCAGTCTCAATAAAAACTAGAAAAGAGAATGAAAACCATGTTCGCTCTGGCACCGGAGCATACTATGGCAACTCTACCAGCATGATGTTGGGATAAGGTAAGCTTGCTTGGGTAGCACAGTTTCTGCATGACTGTGAAGACTAACAAAGACATATTTGTAGAGTGCCTGCTTCATCCAGAGTAGTCTCTGGGGGTAACTCACAAAAGCAGATGTTTATTGCTTCAGCTCAATGGCACTCCTCACTGAGAATGCGAGTAGCGTTCAGTCTTCATGCATGCAATTGCAGGCCTTCTTGTGTAATATTAGGTTTCAGCAAATAACTAAGCGTAAATTATGGGTATGCGAAATTCGTGGAATTTGCTTTTGCATAATTACAAGAAATTTCAGCAAAATTACCCAAAATGCAAATCTGTCATTTTGCTTGATACGTTAGTATGAAATGCATCTTTGTGCCAAATTTTGACGCAAGGGCGTATTTCATGCTAAAACATAGTGCAAAAACCGAAAGCATCACAATCAACATCTGCTCAAGTTCTGCAGTTCCTGTGCATTTTGCAGTGAGTGCAGCGTAGTTATGTGAAGAGGTTTCATGGCATAATTTCTAGAATTTCATACAACAAGCATAACTCGAAATTCCTGAAATTATGTGAATTACTCTAGCATAATTTAAATTTCATCCACTCTTAGTGTAAATTCAGATTCTGAGATACAAAAATTGAGTTTACATTGTAAAACGAGCTATTTGTGCACCTAAGTCAAATGTAGGTGTGCAAATGACTTTGAGAGTTGGTCTTCAATGTTCATGGTAGTAGTGGTTCTTGCAGATGCTAAGCAAATTAAAGCCTCGTGTGTACAGCATCACTTTAATTTGTCTCATTGCATATGGAATAGTGCAAAGGCTGTCTTCAGGTAGTGCTCATTCATTCATTCGATCATTTGGTCAGATAGAAATGGAGGTGACATGGAGGTGAGATGAAAATGAATCTATTTACACTTTACCAGAAGCTGTGAAAAATGATTAGTCTAGTAAAGACTCTAAGTAAATCTCAGCGCCTGTACATTAAAAACACTCTAGTGGCGCTGTACTAGCAATGCGTCCTCTTCACACAGGTGGCGGGGCACCACACGTGGTCAGCGACTCGTTCTTTTAAAGCTGCTTTATAACCTAAACAACCTTTAACACTCATTTACATGTTATCGTTTTTTTTCTCTCACCTTAACCAATCACCATACTTATACAATTATGAACACAAGCAAAAGTGAGTGTAAAAGCAATTAAACTGTATTTAGCAAACTCCTACAAAGTACCATGATTAGAGTCAGGCAGTGAGCTATACTTGTGGGGCTTTGGATTCAGGGCCTGTGGACCACAAACTCATAGCTTGACTACAGTCTCCAGAAGAAATACTCACAGTCTTTATTCACTTCGAATAACAACAAAGGTATTTGGTCTAAGTATCGTTTTCGCACAGAGCCAAGGCCACTTGTCTTGTTTCACTCAGGCCAGGATGCACTGGCTTTTCTATTTAAATGATCAAACTAGCACTGACTCACGGTACCATTACACAAACTTCACTTTAAGTTCCTATAAGGTTAGTTAGACGTGTAATCACGCCCACGAGCACACCACATGCTGGCCAATAGGAAACAGAATAGGGTGTGCCCTAAAACACCTTCTTATCTCCCACAAAGTAGGGCATGGAAGCTCTTCTTTACTTACCCAGCCAACTTCTGTTTAAGTAGACAGAGACGAATACAGGGGGCACAGTGAAGAAATCAACCACAGAGTTCACTTCCAACCAGAACCAGAGCTTGTCATTAGCAGCAATAAACTGGGAGGGTACAAGGAGAGAAGAAAGGAAAACATTTGAGTGACAGACATTTAGCCACTGTAAAACGTCAACGTCCATGTAACGGGTTCTCTTCTACACCATTTGCCTCTTGAATGACCATGTTCATTTCCAATTTTAAACCATGACAATTATGCGGTCAAAACACATTCAAACTATAGTTATCCACAGCTGACTACCTATAAAATTAGCGTTTCTCCTGGTTTATTGAATAACCATGCAAATTTATGGACCCGCGTGGGATTTATTGTATTTGTCAAAATGATTGTTACACATTTTAACTATGGTGTGAGCTATGAGTGCATGGTGACCTTCATACGTGTGACAGCATCTAATGATCTGACTATAGGGCGTGAGTTTGGACAATCAAGGATGTCATTTGAAGCACGTCAATGCCAGCTTCTGAAAGACATGAGTTACAAGAATTTCCTGGATAACTTCTTATGAATCCTTTCATCATGAGTGGGAAAAGGAAACGAAATGTGTCTAATTCTGTAGTCCCTTTGATCATAGAAAGAACAGAATTCTATAAGATGCACATTTAGGGTTGCGGGCATTCAGAATGCTAAGTATGTACATGGAAATAAAACAAACTAGTTGGTGAACTTCACACCCCACAGGGTATGGAAATAGCAGCTCCTGTTCAAATGATTAGCAGTGTTGTTTTTTTCTGGAGAGGTGCACAGGACACCCAGGAACCTAAAATATGAATGAGATTCCAATGCTCCGCAACCCCCTTTGAGACCGATAAGCATCTATCGTAGGTCTCTACTGTAGGTGTTTCAGAAACACTCCAATATTAGCCAGATATTCTGTGAAGCCTGAAACAAAAATTTGCCTTTGTTTCAATAAAAAAAAGTCTGGAATTGTAAAACTCTTTCCACGTCAGCAAGTATGTGAGGTGGTGCCACTGGAGATGTTCAGCAATAAAGATATTAATTGAATCTAAATCAGAAACTGTAATTTTCATTGTACACAAAGGCGTACATATTCATAAGGAGTAGCTCAGTGAGTGCACATCATCATCAATGAGAATAGCGCAAGAGTAATTTATCTTTAAGGATCTTACAGTGAAGAAGGTAATAACACTTTTAAATTATCCACTGCTTATTCTGTATAATACTCTACATTACCTTAGAACATTTTTCATTTTCCTTATATAACTAACCTAAAAATGTAGCAATACTGGTGAATTCAACAGAAAAAAATGATTTGCAGTTATAGAGTCACAGCTGGTTCCGCTGTAGAAAACACGTTTTCTATGAGAGAACAGCAAGATCCACAGCATCAAAATACCACTTTTTCCCCCAGAAAGTCCCAGAACATGAGGGTCATTGCATTTTTATTCTTTTTCGGAAGAATTTCCCACTTTGGAAAGCCAGCATTGGTCAGTTTCACCGATCGTGCTAAGCTTCTTGCAAATATTATCCACTCATTCATCACTGAACTTTAAGGCCCGAGCACTAGTAATGCTGATTAATGCACAGAGATACCCTGTGGCCGGAAATGAAGACTCTGACAGTATCCCCACACATGATTCCAGGTATTACAAGTTAACTCCCATGGAATGTGGAATAACTATGTGATCCAATATCTCCAGCTAAAAGTGTGCACAGTATTCTCTTTTTCATCTAAAGTAATGCTCATTTACCAAGTCATCTGAGCAGGTAGTATTTGAGAGTAAGGGGCAGGTGCATGGCGGAGAGTGGTGGGCGAAGTGTAGGAAGGGTGACAGAGAGAAGGTAAAAAGGTAGCCTGTGGACCATTACATGCTTCCCTCATGTCTTAGATCAACGGTACTCAAAGTACGGCCCGCGGGCCGCCAGCGGCCCCACAGACCTAGCTTGGCGGCCCGCGAGACGCACACCAAACGCCACATCATAATGGCAGCAGTATGTAAACATAGAAGAGGGCCGCGGGAGCATGCTCCCGCGGCCCTCTATGTTTACATACGGCGGCCATTGTTTATGGCGTTGCCCTGACGATCCTGGAAGCCAAAGCCCCATAAAAGTCAGCGCTTGCAGCTAACTTTTATGGGGCTTTGGTCGCCTGCTTCCTGTCACCGGCTCCACGTCTGCTGCTCGCCTGCCTGCCTGCTGTTCCACATTTGTGGCATCTTTACAGTGCTTTGAGTCAGGTAAGGCTCTTTGGTTATTTATTTATTTGTTTTTAATGTAGTGTGTGTTACTGGGGTAGGCGTGAGAGCAGATTGCGCTGTGTGTGTCCGCTGTGTGTGTGTGTTACTGGGGTAGGGGTGAGAGCAGATGGCGCTGTGTGTGTGCGCGCTGTGTGTGTTACTGGGGTAGGGGTGAGAGCAGATGGCGCTGTATGTGTGCGCGCTGTGTGTGTTACTGGGGTAGGGGTGAGAGCAGATGGCGCTGTGTGTGTTACTGGGGTAGGGGTGAGAGCAGATGGCGCTGTGTGCAGATGGCGCTGTGTGTGTTACTGGGGTAGGGGTGGGAGCAGATGGCGCTGTGTGCAGATGGCGCAGTGTGTGTTACTGGGGTAGGGGTGAGAGCAGATGGCGCTGTGTGTGTTACTGGGGTAGGGGTGAGAGCAGATGGCGCTGTGTGCAGATGGCGCTGTGTGTGTTACTGGGGTAGGGGTGGGAGCAGATGGTGCTGTGTGCAGATGGCGCAGTGTGTGTTACTGGGGTAGGGGTGAGAGCAGATGGCGCTGTGTGCAGATGGCGCTGTGTGTGTTACTGGGGTAGGGGTGGGAGCAGATGGCGTTGTGTGCAGGTGGCGCAGTGTGTGTTACTGGGGTAGGGGTGAGAGCAGATGGCGCTGTGTGTGTTACTGGGGTAGGGGTGGGAGCAGATGGCGCTGTGTGCAGATGGCGCAGTGTGTGTTACTGGGGTAGGGGTGAGAGCAGATGGCGCTGTGTGTGTTACTGGGGTAGGGGTGAGAGCAGATGGCGCTGTGTGTGTGCGCGCTGTGTGTGTTACTGGGGTAGGGGTGAGAGCAGATGGTGCTGTATGTGTGCGCGCTGTGTGTGTTACTGGGGTAGGGGTGAGAGCAGATGGCGCTGTATGTGTGCGCGCTGTGTGTGTTACTGGGGTAGGGGCATTGTTTTGAAAAAGGGGTGGGGTGGTTGTTCCCCCTCTAAGCCCCGCCCCCCGCTGTCACTTCATTGCGGCCCTCGGCCGCAAACCATACTGCAATTTTGGCCCCCGAGAAAAAGTTTGTGAGTACCCATGTCTTAGATGGTGATCGGGTGGGCGCCATGAGCATGTCCAGGCTGCACTACCAGCCCATCTGATTTTTGGGCTAGAAATAAAAATGTTTCACATTTTGGAACACATTCCGTGAGCAGGCAATAGTCTTCCATACCCTTTCCTGTTCCTCCCAAATATTCCCAAAACGATTCCTAAAAGAGAAATTTTCCCACAGGGACAACTTCCTCTATGCATATCAAATTCCACCACACTTGAAGTGTCAGTATTGGCGGCTGCAAAGCAATGATACATTCCATTATGACTTCTAAATAAAAGGGAGACACAGAAGGGTTTGAGTCAAATAATCTCTAACAAAAGCTTTTTTTCTACAGAAAACTCGCTTGCACCGTGAATGAAACTCTTATGCCTAATGACGTGCACATCCACCTAAAATGAAATGCATCTTGATGCCAGGATTGGTCTGCAAATACATTAGCCAATTCTTTTCTCTTTGCATTCTTCATCCTTTTTTGCTTTTAGTCATCCTTGTGTGCTTCAATTATATCTTCAGATGACGGTAATTCAACACCCATTGTTCCTTTTCTCTTTGCTTCTAGAAATCATATTTCGCTTTGTTGTGTATTATAACTAAACAAAGATTTCTTCGTCTGTCCTAACTGCACCTGCCTGTAAAGTGTTTTAGTTTAATTTAGTGTTAAATTTACCATTGTTATTGCAAACGTATGGCCAAACAAATGGTCACAACATTTAAGCAGCTCCATGTTTTCCTTGGTTTATTGTTTTTATTTTTGCAGCTACGCTTAAAATAAAAATTAAGAAAATCAGGGGCATATTTATACTCCGTTTGCGCCAAATTTGCGTCGTTTTTTTCGACGCAAATTCGGCGCAAAACTAACGCCATATTTATACTTTGGCGTTAGACGCGTCTAGCGCCAAAGTAGGAGTAAAGAGCGTCATTTTTTTGCGTGAACGCCTTCCTTGCGTTAATGAGATGCAAGGTAGGCGTCCCCGTCCAAAAAAATGACTGCGCCGCAAATGCGTCGTATTTATACTCCCGGGCAAAAATCACGCCCGGGAGTGGGCGGGGCAAAAAACCCCGCATTTGCGCCTCTTTTTAACGCCTGGGTCAGGGCAGGCGTTAAGGGACCTGTGGGCTCAAAATGAGCCCACAGCTGCCCTCCCATGCCCCCAGGGACCCCCCCTGCCACCCTTGCCCACCCCAGGAGGACACCCAAGGATGGAGGGACCCACCCCAGGGACATTCAGGTAAGTCCACGTAAGTATATTTTATATTTTTTTTATATTTTTTTTTTGGCATAGGGGGGCCTGATTTGTGCCCCCCTACATGCCTCAATGCCCAATGACCATGCCCAGGGGACATAAGTCCCCTGGGCATGGCCATTGGGCAAGGGGGCATGACTCCTGTCTTTACTAAGACAGGAGTCATGTAAATGGCGTCTGGGCGTCGTTAAAAATGGCGCAAATCGGGTGGAGGCGATTTTTTGCGTCAACCTGACTTGCACCATTTTTAAGACGCCCTAGCGCCATTTTTCCCTACGCCGGCGCTGCCTGGTGTACGTGGTTTTTTTCCACGCACACCAGGCAGCGCTGGTCTGCTTGCGCCGGCTAACGCCATTCAATAAATACGGCGCCCGCATGGCGCTTCAGAATGGCGTTAGCCGGCGCAAAAAATGTTGACGCTAAACTGCGTTAGTGCAGTTTAGCGTCAAAAAGTATAAATACGGGCCTAACTATCTTACAGGGTTGCAAGGCCAAAAACGTTTGACTTTGGCTATGTGTGTTCATGTATATGTCGTGTAAAGGTAGTGGTGAGTGAAACTGTGAGATTCCGCAGAGTTCCGCGAACGGGTTTAATTTGGGCACATTGAACTGCTCATGCTGAATTTTAGCACCTGGAGCTACTTCCACTCTATAAAATCAGTGCAAACGCACCACAAGGTGCACTAGAGGGTGCTGCTTCTTTCTGCCACTTCAGTAAATTTTCTACTCGAGCAGTAGCTTTTTCAATGAGGTCAGGATCTGCTGCAACTGCCAGCATTGAGAAGTCTTGCCGGGAGGCATTCTAGTGCACAATAATCGTGCTAGGGGACGCAAATTGCTGCGCACTCACCAACTTAACATGGCGAGCTATATGTGAGAAAAAACTCTGCCTGCGGTGGTTGGCAGAGTTTTGCCAGAACTCCTCGCTCCGAGTAAAACACAGAGCAGGCAAAACTAGGGGAACTCCGTAGGCTGGGCAGAATTTTTCGCCCACCCCTAACGTAAGGTTGGGGTGGGGATAGGATTTCACATTTTATATTGTTCACATCTTTTTTTTTTTATATTTGCATTGGTTGTATGAATTCTCAGTGATTGATGATACTTGTCATATCTTAGAGTTATGTACAAAAATAAATGTATATATGTATTATATTTAAGCTACAATAAGGAAGACGTATCATGGGCATATGTTCTCTCAGAATAAAGACAATTCTATACATTTGAAAATTCAAATGCATGACTGGTCATAGTTTCATCATAGGCACTGGAAGTAGGGGTGCTGGAGGTGCTGCAGCACCCACAAAATACCATACTGGAGTTCAGATGGTGAATGAGCAATAAAGATTGCATTAAATGTTTTTATTTTGACATATGGGCTGTCCCTTCAAAGAATGGGGTCAGATGTCAGGCTATATATAACCTCTAACAAACTGTTGCTTATTCTTTTAACATGGACTCATGTTAACTTTTCTTTCTCTGACTGAAAAACGAGAGGCTTTTATAAAGTGAAATGTCTGACAATCTTGTGTACAATATTCTTGGGATACACCGAGTGATTGTAAAATGTAAAGCTGTAGGATGATATTTTTGTTCTAAAACGCACATTTAAATACCTATCAACATTTATGAAAGCACAAACGAAGCACATTTGTAATTCTGAAGTGTGATGAAAACAAATATTTTTATGGGATCACTACAAACCAAGACACTTTAGTTTGTGATGCACAAATGATAACTATTCTCTGAAACCTGTTTTATACACATTATGGCTTGTACGCTACGTCATTTTCTCAGAAACACTGTATGTCTGAGCAAAGTTAGTGGCCATTTCAATGGAAACAATGGAAAATGTCCTCTCTGTCAATAACAGTGTGTTACCACACCATACTTAAGTAATATATTTTGCAATAGTGTGCTCCGAAATGCACCACTAGGCACATACTACACTCTTACTACTCTCCTTCTGAATGGACGTCTCATTTGCTACACTTGTGTGATGCTTGGAACATTCACAATTCCTATTGCTTCAGAGAAGTAACATTGATTGCTACACCAGCCACTCTGAAAATTGTTCCAGCACTACTGATGGTCATACTCACAGGAATCTGCCACTGCAGCCCTAGTAGCCACTATGCTTGGAGTCAGTCCCCCTGGAGCACACATGGAACCCCTGCCCTCCCTCCCTACAAACAATCTCCATTGAAGTGACAGTAGACTACTTACTCGCAAGCCGAAGTACAGCAGGAAGAATATGTTGAAAGTCATGTCTATCTGTAGCGTGAAGTCTTTGTAGAAATTCTGGCAGGATTCTATGGGGCTGTTAGAGAGAGGGAGAGAAAGAGATGCACATGAAACAAATGCACTGTCACCAAGGCGTGCTTGTTTGATTCAGTCATGTAGTCTTTGAAGATAGGATTTTCCACACTGCCACCAACAAACTGGCAATTCAAAAGCATGAGGGTTCCAGTCAGTCTTACCTTTGTTATCAGGTAGTGCACTCACTATACTATTCACATTACACTTTATCATTGCTGCTGCTCTGCTTAATAGGCATTCCTCGCGGATTTAACAGAATTCGATATGGCCTCTATGGCACATCTTTGGGTCTTAGTATCACAAAATCTCCTATCCTGTCTCCCTCCCGGCCCAGGTACTAGGGCTCAGTATCCACATTCATGGTTGCTCTATTTAGAGTTATTTTAAATACTAGATTTAAAACATTAGGGCCTATATTTATACTTTTTGGCGCAAACCTGTGCTAATGCAGGTTTGCGCCAAAAATTTAAGTGCCGGCTAGCGCCATTCCTAGATGCCGGTCTGGCACCATATTTAAGGAATGGCGCTAGACGTCACCAAGACCCTGTTAGTGTCCTTGGAAAGGACGCTAACAGAGGCTGGGATGGATAAGGGAAAGCGGGGCTTGTACGCCAAATTATGGCGCTACATGGAAGGACTGTAGAACCCATTTAAACAGTTGGTAAACAGGCAATGCTCCACAGGAGTACAAAGACATGCTAAAAAAAATCCAGTAAATAGAAAGCAAGCAGATGTAAGTGACAAAACACAAGGCTAAAGATAGGCAAGGCCAATGATAGCAGGTCCCCAATTTGTCTTTGTAACCAGACAACTGTGCTTTCTTGTAGGCTTCAGCCTATAAGCAAAGCCACTCTCAAGCAAGGAATGTCAGGGATTTGGCGAGGCAGGCGGAATTTCTCCAGCTACCCTCTGATTTCCTATTTCTCACTTCTCATATTTCATCTCTTCCTAAGGTATGTTCCTCAGATGTCACCTCTCGCCTAATGTTAGTTTAAAACCCTTCTCTGTTGATGACAGAAATCTTAACTACTGAGTGTGAAACCTCATTTTCTTGTATTGTCCTATATCTCTCCTCTAGTCTGGATTAAACATTGCTCCAGGTGTCATACCTTTTGCCCTGTATCTTTAGATTCCCCTCACCCCCACTGTCCTACCTTACCTTTAGAGCAGAGGTCTTCAAACTGGGGGGCCTGAAGTGATCCCGGAGGGGGGTGGGGGGGGGCAGACTCTGGCCAAAATAAATATTATACAGATAACAGGCTTTTGTTTTAAGCAGAAGCATGTTAATGCAGTTATAAAAAGGTAACAGTACTTAACTGCAATGTTTAATAGGTTTGGACATATTTAAACATTGCCATGTTTATAGAATAATTGAGAAAAATTCTGAGGGGGGCCCGATGATTTTTATTGTTCCACTGGGGGGGGCGCGGCATTAAAAAGTTTGGAGACCTCTGCTTTAGAGTTGTGTTTGTCACTTCTATGGTCCACAGTACCCTGCCATTCGGTGAGCTGTATTCTTCAATTTTCATTTTTCCTCCGGATACCATGCATCCACCCTTAGCTGTCATAATTGGCGATATATGCATGCTAATAGGCCCAATTCAGGTGGGATACTCCCAATTTTTTGAGCCAAAAATGACATAATTTTGGCACTCTCCTGCCTGATGTTTTTCAGAATCCCCTTCTTTACTCTTCTAAAATGTTGGCATCATACATGGTAGGATTCCGGTGGGAGACTCACAATTTTTCAAGCAAAAGGTGCTTTATTTTGGCTGTCTCCGTCCTGAAATTGCCTCTGCTTCCACAGAGGTCAATGCGAGAAAAACATTCTCCCGGCCTTTTTTAAAAAAAATCTCCCCCTTTACCTATTCTAAAATTTTGGCAGGTATGTGGCTTCTATGCCCCTATCCCACAGACATTCATTGGCCATTAAGTTGACTGAGGTCCCCAGAAAGGATGGGGAACTCCCTGCTCCGCAAGGACTACAGGGGCCTGCCTTACTCCACTCGACTGAGATGTCGAAGTCTCCACACAAAACACAGCAGCCCGCCTCGTGGAGTCTACTGTGCACGCGGCGCTTCTTTTATCCCGCCCACTTCCTCCTGTTTACTAACTGCGCGGACACAAATGCAGACCTTTCTTTCATTTGAAAACCGAACCCACCTTCGCAGCAACATCTGAAGTATCGATCTCCCTATAACCTCACCCGCTCGGATAGAATGATTCCTTCGCAGCAGCTCACCACAGGCTCACACATCAATGCCTCGATTAAACACTCGCCGAGCAAAAAACACAGGCTTCTAATTACCTCACCCGCGGTTCGAGTGAGAACTGTGAACACCGAGCAGGCTTTTCTCAAGCTACACCTCTGGGGAGTCGGCCGGGTTTTATTGTGAATTTCTCTCCCCTCCCTGATGCTTTCTAGTGCGACTTAATTTTTGAAGAGGTGGAAAGGCGGGATAGTTTAGTTATTTCAGAGGAGTGGCGGAGGAAAGCAAAATGCAACACGTGGAGCATCCGAGGGGGAACGCATTTTTTGAAAGTGCTATTAAAAAAGAGTGGGCATTTAACTCGAATATAAAAGATTGGGTTGATTATGAACACTGAGAGGAGGTCCCACCCTCCATCTTTCCCCGTTTTAATGTTATACAGTTTTTCCCAACTCCAGTGCAAACCTAGGCTCACTACTTGAAAGACAGTGCTGAGCTAATACAGAGCCACTAACTTTCTTTTATTTTGCCAAGTAATCTTTTATCATTTAGTAATCACGTTTTCTTTTGTTTTTGCTCTTGAACACTGTTCTCAAAAGATGATGATTATCTTGTTCTAAATATTGCAAAGCAACATTGTTTCTTTATTATGCGCAATTTCTGAAATTGTGCTTTATCACACGATTGTGCAGTACACCCCAATACACCCCACTCCAGTCCACACCAATACACCCCACCTCACCCCATACTAGTCTACCCCACTCCAATCCCAACCACTCACCCCAACCCACTGAAACCCACCCTACTCTAATCCTCCCAACCCACCCCAATCTAACATGCACCAGTCCAGTTCACCCCACTCCAATCCAAAACAATCTGCACCCCTTCAATCTTTCCACTCCAATCCAAAACAATCTTCCCAACTCCAATCCAAAACAATATGCCCCACTCCAATCCAAAAAAATGCCCACTCCCATCTACCCCACTCCAATCTGTCACACTCCAATCCAGCACAATCTGCCCCACTCCAATCAAAATAAATCTGCCCCACTCCAATCTACCCCAATCGAAAACAATCTGCCCCACTGCTGTCTGCTGTACAGCAATCCAGAACAATCTGCCCCAATCCAAAACAATCTGCTCCACTGCAATCTGCTGCACTTCAATCCAAAAACAATCTGCTCCACTGCAATCCAAAACAATATGTCCCACTCCAGTCCAAAACAATATTCCTCATTTCTATCTACCCTACTCCAATCTGCCCCACTCCAATCCAAAAACATTCTGCCCCAATCCAAAACAATCTGCCCCACTCCAATCTGCCGCACCGCAAACAAATTCAATCTGCCCCATGCCAATCCAAAACAATCTGCCCCACTCCAATCTGCCTGCCCCAACCCAGTCTGCCCCACTCAAATCCAAAACAATCTTTCACTCCAATCCGCCGCACTCCAATCTGCCCCTCTCTAATCCAAAACAATATGTCCCACTCCAATCCACTTTACCCAAATCAAAATCCCCCCACTCCATCCCAATTCACCCCACTCCAATCTAGTCCACCCCACACCAACCTAATCCACCGAACTCCAATCCAGTACACACCACTCCAATCCAATCCACCCTAATACAATCTGTTCCATTCCAATCTGCCCCACTACAATCCAAGACAATCTGCCCCACTCCAATCCAAAACAAACTGCCCCACTCCAATCCAAAACAATCTTTCCCATTTCAATCCATTTCAATTTGCACTACTCCAAAATGCCCCACTTGAATTCAAAACAACCTGCCTCACTCCAATCCCAAACAGCCAACTCCAATCTGAAACAATCTGCCCCACTCCAATTCGCCCCTCTCTAAACCGCTTCACCCCAATCCAATCCACCCCACTTCCTCCCAATTCACCCCACTCCAATCCACCACAATCCACACCACTGCAATCCAGTCCACCCCACCCACACCCATCTAATCCACCCCACACCAATCAAATTCACTCAGATCCAGTCCATTCCGATCCACCAGACTCCAATCCAATACACCTCACCTCACACCTATCCAATCCACTTTGTCACAATCCAATCCACCCCATTCCAGTGCGATCCACCCCACTTCAGTCTGATCCACTTCACTCCAACACACCTCATTCCAATCCATCCCACCCCACTGCAGTCCAACCCACCCTAGTCCAATCCAACCCACCCCTCTCCATTCCAGCCCAATCCACGTTCCAACTCCAATACCATCCTCTTTAATCCAACCCACTCCAGACCAACCCACATTAATCGACCTATTCGAGTACAATCCACCCCACTCCAATCCACCTTAATCTATCCCACTCCAATTCACCCCACACTAATCCAATCCACACACACACCAATCCAATCCACCCCACTCCAATCCAATCCACCCCAGTCCAATCTAAGTCAATCCAATCCACCCCACTCAGTCCAGTTCACTTCACTCCAATGCACACCACCCCACTCTAATCCACCCCACTCTAATCCACCCACCACACCCCTATCCAATCCACCCCAATCAAATCCACCACACTCCAAACAATCCACCTCAAACCAATCCACCCCACCCCATCCTAATCTACCCCACTAAATCCAATTCACCTCACTCAAATCCGATCAACCCCAATCCGATCCACTGCTCTCCAGTCCACCAACTCCAGTCCACCCTACCAATCTAATTCACCCCACACAATCCAATCCGCCTCACCTCATTGCAATTCAATCCACCCCACTCCACTCAAATCCAACCCACCCCAATCCAATCCACACCCTCCAAGTCACCCATCATGATTTATCCCACACCACCCCATTACAATCCAATCCAATCCACCCCACTCTACCCCAATCCACCACATTCCCTCCCAGTTCAGTCCTCCACACTCCAATCCAATCCACCCCAACCCAAATCCAATCCACCCTGCCTAATCTAATCCACCTCACGTAATCCATCCTACTCCAATCCACCCCGCTTCAATCCACCCAGCTCAAAGGCACCCCAATCCAGTCCAACACACCCAACTCCAATCCAATCTATCCCACTGTAGTCCACCACACCCCAGTCTAATCTGCCCCCTTTTCAATCCACCCCACACCTTTTCAATCCTCCCTACTCCAATACAATCCTCCCCACTCAAATCCACCCCACTCACTCCAAACCATCACATTGTAACCTAGTCCAATCCACCCCATCCCAGTTTGGTACACCTCACTCCAACCCAATACATCCAGCCCCCCATTCAAATCCACACCATTCCACACCAATCCAATCCACCCCACTCCAATCCAATCCACCCACTCCAATCCGATTCACCCACCCCACTCCAGTCCAGGGAATTAAATCCACTCCATTCCAATCCATTCTAGTCCAATCTAATCCACCCCGCTCTACCCCAATCCAATCCACCCCAGCCCTATCACTCCAATTCAAACCACACACCCCAATCCAGTCTAATCTACCTCACCCAAATCCAAATCCAACCTAATCCAATTTAATCCTTCTCGCCCCATTTCAATCCACCCACCCCACTCCATTACACCCAACACCACTTAATCCACCCAACTCTACCTCAATTCAATCCACCCCAGTCTACTCCAATCCAGTCTACCCCAATGCCTCAATTCACTCCACCCCACTCCACTCTAAGACACTCTCTGCAACTGATCACCCCTCCCCTCTACTCAACTCTATGACACTCTACTTCCCCTACTCCATTCTACGACTCTCCAACAAATCCACTTATGACACTCTACTCCCCCACTCCACTCTGACACTGCACATCATTAACTTTTAGTAATGCTGAACAGCAGCCACACTAGTGTACACCGTGGCAAAAACACATTGCCAAAGCCAATAGATCTTGTATAGGTGAGACCTATTAGCTTTGCCAACACTTGTGTTTTTGTCTATGAGGTGTCTCCAATCCATATACACCTCAGAAATTCTCTGAGGTAATGCCGAACCTTTAGACAGAAAACGTCAGAAACAGAGAAATCCACATGTGCTGTCTGCACTTGATGTATTCATTCAAAGCAATACCGAGCTAGATGAATGAACTTTAGACACATCAAATGAAAAAAAACAGGAAGTGAGATTTGTGCTGACATGGTCCCTGGAATGAATAAAAAGACTCCAGTTGGGTGTCTTACAGGAAAATCCTCCTTTAAGTGAAAAAAAAATGATCACCACCTGAAGTAGTCCAGTCGAAGTTCACCATGCATCTTTCCATTAGATCGTTGCCCTGATTCACAGACTGCACTCTCCTAAGGACAAACGGGAGCTGCAGTCTCCAAAAGGTTCAATCAACACACCTTGCTGGCTGGAGCAAGTGGCCCATGAGCCTGAATATCTGTCTAGAACAGGAAATGACACTTGTTTGGCTACACTGTCTTAGACTGAAGGCCTCTTTCTAGCTGTGTTTATCTCAGGATAATGGGATAGACACATGGGGCAGTCTGAAGGGATCAGGAAGAGGAGATATGAATGGAAGCTAACTTAAGAAATGCATGCATAAAAGCTGCATTTCACAGTGCTCACAGACCAGAGAAGAACTGAGATATGTATCAACAAAAGAAAAACTACCAAATTTGTACCATGCTGCTGTTCTAGCAGAAAATATAGAAGCAGATTAAGGCCCTCATTATGATCCTGGCAGTGTGGACCGTCATGTCGGCAGTGCCGGGAAATCCCGCCATCCGGCATGGCGGCCACATCGCCACATATTGGTGACAGGGAGGGCCACCGTAGGCAGCCCTACTCCACCGCCAGGCTGCCTCCGACAGGCAGCCTGGCGGTGGACAGCATCATTATCCGACAGGGCTGCGCTGCTGCCCCTCAGATAATGATCCCATTTCCACCAGCCTTTCCGCCAGGGAAAGGCTTGTGGAAGGGGTGCCTTGGGCCCCCCCTGGGCAGTGATAGGGCCCCTGTGCAGTGCCCCATCACGCAGGTTTACGGGTAGTGATCTGCGCGACGGGTGCAGCTGGACCCGCCGCACAGATGCCTCGAAGGTGGCTCCATGTGGAGACGATGGCAATGTCCCGGACAGGCATTCTGCTGGGCTGGCGGGCAGAAACAATGTTTTCTCCTGCCAGCCCGGCAGACTGTTCATAATACTGCCGGCGAGGTTCCAGGGGGGCTGGCGGTCACTAGAAAGACCGCAAGCATGAACAAGGCGGTGTAAACCGCCATGTTCAAAATGAGGGCCTAAGTCTCCTTCCACCAAATTGACTCTTTTTTACCTTGAAATGTCATTCCCTACTAATGATGAAAATAGAAGGGACGGCTCCCCAGAGCAAGGGTCTCTGGCATCTAAGAAACATTATTGGACTCACAAGGAGGGGTGAGGACAGAAAGGTAACAAGGGACAAGCGACCCACAAAGCACTTCGTCTCTCACCCTTGCATGTGCAGGGAGTCCGCTTGGCTAGAGGCTTAGCCATTTCCTGATTATGGTTCGTCTTCTGGAACATGAGCACGGTTCAAATTTTGGCTTCCTTGAGCCCCCCCATCACTAGGTGGAATATTGGCCGTTCCTCTTTAAAAAAATTATATTTTCTGTTCAGCTTACCAGCCTTGATTGCTCTTTCGCTTCTTTCCTCATTTATGAGTTATATTTGTCCTGCAGAGGGCTACTGCTCTTGTTACAAACTCCCATTCTTGCCCATCAGGTATCATTTTACTCATGTTGCCATTTGGACCACTAGCTCTTCTCTGATTATCCACTCACCCTCATACTGCTAGGCTCTGAGCCCAACACAAAATAAGTACACCTCTTTGTTTACTCATGGACAATACCGAAACAGTTGCCATGTAGGATCACAACAAATAAAACACTCTGCCGACTACGCATTCCCCACAGTGTAGCATGCTACCTGTTCATAAATGTTGTTTGGCACCCCACCTAAAAGTATGAAGTAGGGCCCGAATGAAATTTCCATCCACAGTGATTTGAATTATGATTGTTACACGGAAGTCCTGAAATTAAGCAATTGCACCATGACGTCTAATTACATGCTATCTAGGTCTAAAATTTAGTTTGTGCACACTTGAACAACACGAATGACCAAAACATAGGCGGCTGCTGTTTGTGGTGCTTGTGCTTTTTGCACTTTTCTTTTATTACATTGAAAATCGACAAGATAACTCATTTTAAAAGATAACATCAAATGACTATTTTGCTTTTCATGCAATTATGTGTAATTGTGTGTATTTCTTCTGAAATTTTGTATTATATTTTGCACAGCCCGATAATGAAGCCCCATACAAATGCTACAAAACAAAATAAAATGCATGTTTCTGTTTTTGTTTAGCTAAAATGCCCATTAGACATCGCATCACAGTGACCTATTGGGGTTTGCATCTGATGCCCTCAAACCATTGCTCCAACATCTTCACTCTTCATTTTTGTTCTGTCGTGATTTTTTTGTACTTCAAACATATATCAAGTGCATCACCATAGACCCGTGCTTTTTCGCTCTTTCCAACCACAGGTTGCATTAGTTTCATAGATGTATAGACAGCACAGCACCCAGAATGATATCAACCCAAAATTGGAACCAGCAATCCTGAGGATGAGAAACACAACCACATGTGTAACGATCTAGCACAGTCCTTTACTCTACTCCATGCACAAGCACAACTTCAAGGTAAAGGTGGCACGAAATCAGCAGCTTGCCATGCACTCGAACACCAAAAGTATTCTCATCCTATCTCCCCTTTGCTTCACTGCAGGCCAACTCGCAGTAAAAAACACAATAAGAGCCGAGCTCTAGTCCTCACACACTACATGAAAACACTACCCATACTGTCCACATTGCAAACACACTCCTCGTCCACAAAGAACATTCCGCAAAGAAACAAGCTACCCATCCACAAATGTGCTTCGTTTCCACATCTGGGGTATGAGGCACTATATAAATGTAACCAGAATACTGCAATAGTACATAGTATACCTCAGCGCTATGCCTCATTCGTGCAGCACAAGTAAGCTTCTTACTCAAGGAGGCTTGCGCTTGTGACGTGACTATCTATGAAAGAGTTAAACCTCATGAATTCAGAGCCATCCTTGATCACGTCACGCTTTCAAAATCCTCACAAAATTCAATTATGCATTAGCCTTATCCGTAAAGATTTTCTGGTGCAACAGGGTCAGAGTACAAGGGATGATATGATTAAAACAACCACAGATCAATGCAATAGATTTCTTTTAGCTGCAGTCAAGTCTTAAGGGAGCATTTCAGAGCAGGTTGCACTCACAGCTTCTGCCACATTACACTGCAGTCATAGAGGAGAGCCTGGCGAGCACACATGGCCTTGGCCCTTGATGCTTGCTGTCAAATTCAATGCTTTCTAAAGGGATTGCAGCTCTGAAGGAAACTGACTGTAACTCTGGCTGACAAGCAAGCTGGTGTTTTACTGAGCTGTGGAGGAGGTGGAGGATGCTGCAACCACATATTTTTAGGTCGTGCTATAGACAGCTTTATTTTTATATGTTTGAGGAGGAAACACTGCAAGGATAGGAGGAGGGAAGAACATCAGATACAGATTAGGTTATGAGTTCTTCATGACTCCCCTTCTCGCCCATGCGCTGCTGGGAATTGTATACTGAATATCAACACCAACAATAATGTTGCATACTAATATTGAGGGCAGAATATTGAGGGACAAAAAAATGAAAGGAGAGTGCAGAATGGATAGAATTACTATTTGTAACTCCACGTCTGGGTACCGTGGAGATGTAGGTACTGCGTAGGTATAGAACATCTAGGCTTACTTACCTGACAACATTTTATTGTTGATATTCTTTCACATCAATATTGTTGATTCGATATTCAGGTGGCACACTTTGGTGGTGTGTTAATTTAATTAATGGGTGCCAAGGGATATGGATGTTGGTAGGTAGGTGAAGAGGAGATGCTCATTCTACAATTAATGAACAGAGTCCTAACACATTGACAGCTTATATTACAGCACAGAGGGATATGGAGCAAGTGAATGGCCGAATTTCATTCTTCTGGGACTGCTAGCATACTTTTATATCTCACCAAACCATAAAAGAAATGGTTCACTTGTTTGCTACTACTTCCTGCAACCACTTGAGTCTTCTTATTATAGCCACCTGACTTCATTGAAAAGAGCCAGACATATTTAAATGTGCATTGTCAGATGTGTTGGGGTTTATGTCAGAAGATTGCACTAGAAATAGAGCACAGAATGAAGGAATAGACACATTGAGAAGCAGTGCTTGTTTCGCTAAAAAAAAGTTTTTTTAGGAGCCAGACGCCAGCTCCACAGTGCGCAGTGCGGGGCTGCACCTGAGAGGTCGGGGAATGGGGCGGGGCCCCCACAGATCCACCAGTCCAGCTAGCAATAATCTACATAATTTAAAACATTGCAACTATAAAAAAAAGCTGACAGAGGCTGGCCAGAGCCTGTTATTAGCGGCAGAGGCGAATGAATAAAAATAATTCAGGAAGAGTGTCTCTCATTTGACACTGAGAGACTCTTGGAGGGTTAAAATATGTTGCTCTCTTTTCATGCTGCCCTTGTTAATACAGGTCCTCAGAGGTCAGCACTGGAGAAGAAACCGGGAAGCGGTTTGCAGTGCCCTCTTTAAGACAGGTAAGGGGACAGAGGAGACAAAAGCAGCTTGCAGAGATCTTTGTGTGCCCCATATTTTTCAAGGCATAATAATAAGAGAAAACAAACTCTGGTAAATAATATACTTGCTGGAGAGAGCTGTTTTTGTCTAGTCATGGGTTTGACTTATAAAGTAACACAGAGGGTTAATGAGCCTGCTGCAAATGTGTAACAAGCAGATCAGAGATTTGTATTTCATGGCGATAGCTCAGTGGACTACTGATTTTGTCACAGAGAATGTTTTGGTAGTTGCAGTTGATAAGCTACAATCCTTGGAAAATAGCACAGTGAGCTATGAATCTATGAAAAAGCTGCATGTAAACTGTAAGGCATAAACTTAGAACCTTATTTATTTCTCACACTTTTGTTATTTTAATGTTGCTCAAGGGGTTCGCCTCGTTAGTAAAACGTTCTTACTGATATAGACAACTCCAACCACTGTTACATTTTAAATTTTGAATTTGTTTTTCTCCAGAGAAAGCACTCTTAGTATAATGCCCATCAGTATGGATGACATAATTCCTACACCTTGCAGCTCGCATTTACTTATGTAACATTTCCCAACATTGATTTACACATTCTATTATGTGTGTGTGAAATAAAGCTTTCTCCGACATTATATATTGGGGTTATGAAGAGTTGAGGTGAACTGATGGAGGGGATAGCGAGGGAATCAAAGGAGGAGGAGGGCATGGGGAGCAGGGCAGGGTACCTACAAAAACTTCCATACTGGGTGCCACTAATGGAAACCCATTCCTGGGTGTTTGTGTGCCCTGTGCGGGAAACAGAAAGTGGGACACAGTGCCAGTGACCCATCCACGTTTCATTTTCCATGGTGCAAACTTACCTCTTTACTCCTATTACTATGAACTCTACAAACTATGGTGGAAATATATTAAAGGGTTGCATTGCTTTTGCATCATGTAACAATGTGCAAAAGCAAGACAATCCCTAAATTGAAATTTATCAAGTCATATGGCCCTGAGTGGCTTAATAAATCCAGAGTAATGGAACATTGTGTAAATCACTGTATTGCCTTACCCTGCCCCGGGGAGGCTATGCCTGGGTTTCCATATAACACCCATTGATTTTGACTATTCCCAGATTTACCATAAGTGGTAGACCTGAGAACAACAAAACTGCTATGGCTCCCCAGGTGAGGCTTTAACAAAGAGAAATATGTTTATTTTTCCTCTAGGAAACTGTCTCAGTAGATTGTTTTTGTGCTGGAAGATGCCCGTTACTGCACAAAAACAACCCTGCTTACAACGCAGACACCCTTTCACCCTTGTGCTGTGTGACTTTTTAATAAATGTGCCTTTAAATTTTTTATTGTTCATTTAAATGGCCTGAACGGATGAAAAATAACATACAGATAGCAAAAAACACATAGTGAAATGGAACCCAGGCACGCACCATAATGTGAATCAGAACCATTAGTAAAATAAAAAGAAAAGTGCTTTAAAAAGCATAGTTCATCTTGTAGATATCTCTAAAACCTATATATTATAACTCTGAAAGCTACACAATGAAAACAATGCTTTTTAAATGCATAATCCAAATGCACCTGATGTCACACTGTGGTTGTATATTTCATCACATTTTACAATTCGTCCCTGGCAATTGGGGAAGCTTGCAATGCAGCTCTGTGTGCTATTTCTCTTTTGTGTGAAGAAGACAACAAGGGGTGCTATTTGTGGATAACCTGCATGAGGACATTTTACTCGCCTTTGCAATGCTGCTAACTGCATAGTACCTGCTGTAGGTGTGTAAATGAAGGTTGAACTGCTGCTACCTTGAACAGCTTCTTGTGAGTGTGAGATACCTAAACTGCTCCTGTCGGTGCTCTACCTGTTGTTTGAGTGAGAATGTTGCCCTATTGCTGCTTTAGCTATTGCATTCTATTGCAAGTTTTGAAAATAATCCTATGCATTTGGGCCGAGGGTCATAAATAGCCCAATGAGGAGAAGTATGTGACAGATTTGAGGGTGTATGAGTGAGGGCTCAAGCATAGCGACACATAAATGCTAAGAGTTAAAGAGAAGGAAGAGAGACGCAAAGGAAAAGAAAAGGGAAAGAAACAATGAAGAGGAGGCAAAGGAAGACACAGTGAACGAGGAAAGGAAACATGAGGGTTAGAAGAAAGAAAAAGATTGGAAATACACCTAAGGAAAAGAATGAAAGGAATGGTGATAACACATGAGAAAGAAAACGTGACAAATGAAGGAAAAGCAAAAGAGGTTTAAGAAAGGGGTTAATTACTAAGATATGCAAGATGAGGAAGAAATAAGAAAGGTAAATGAAGGGGACAGAAAAATACACATATAGAAAGGAACTGACTGGTAAAGAACAAAGGAGTTGGAAAAAAAGTTAAGGGGCAGAAAAAATAGAGAGAGTGGGACCAAAGGCCAAACAAAGGCAAAGAGCACGAGCAGGAGCCTGAGCCCATGGGTGACAGACTGTGCAAGAGTGGGTGGTGAACACGGAAGTGAGAGAGATATACACTTCAAAGTGCTAGGAGCTTGGACTGGATGGGCATGGATGTCACAGGATGAGTGAAGTTATGGAATGCAAAGGAGCGATGACTCACGTAAAATATGGAATTAAAAGGGAAAAGGAGAAAGGGAACCTGCAGGAAGTTGATTGAGCTGAAAGGAAGATTCGGAGTCATAAAAGTGAGACGGAAACAAGAAGTAAGTAGGTGCGCGGAAATGAGAGAGGTTTCTGTGAAGGAAACAAGTGTGATAGGAGTTTGGAAATGAGCGAGGGGGGTAAAGATGGAGATAGTTTGGAAATTGGGGATGCAGAAGTAAAATGGTTAGAGGCAGAGACGGTTCTGAAAGTAGCATTGAGAGATGATAGTGAGTTAATGATAAGAATAAAGTGAAAAGGAAGAGATGGGCTGAAGAGAGATTTTAGTGGTCAAGAGGGGGTATAGATAATGTGGTGTGTGCGAGTTGAATGTAAATATGAGGAGGGAGGGGAGATTGAGCGTGAGGTGAGCGCAAAAAGTTTAAAATATAGTTTAAAGAATGAGAGTTTCTGAGTTGAAAGTAAGCAGCAAATCCTAAGGGATACAGAGAGCAAATGAGAGATTGAGGTGCAAGGATACCTAGGGGAAATAGAGGAGAGGGACAAATTGTGGGAACGAGTATGGGAAGTGCGAGGGATCAGGACACAGCATGAGAATGAGGGATAGTTTGAAGAGGAAACTCAAAGAAATCGATGAGACCGGAGGACAGAAGTGGCATTAAGGGAACTGGGAGAGAGAAGAGAATACAAAGGGGGAGTGAGGGAGCTGGGATCGATAGAAATAAGAATGACAGCAGTGCTAGTGAGAGGGAGGCGTAAATATGATGGAGAGGGATATCAGTGCCGGAAGAATAAGAAACTGGGTGAACTGTGCGAAGCAGAAAGGGTAATTAAAGAATGAGAGCTACGGTGGGAGGCTGACTGGGTAAGATTGATCAAGAAATGTGAGAGATAAAAATGACCAGTACACGGTCCATTGGTGCATTGCAAATGGAATTTTCAGTAGCACAAAGGCACCACTTTTGCTCATGACTGTCTTTGATATATGGCTGTGCCCTGGGATCCCTTCCTTTCACCAAACATTTCCCTTTTTGTCTCCTATAGCTACATTTTGTAAACCAATAACACCAAAAACAGTTTTATATGCCCCAATGTCTCCCTGGCAGCAGAACTTGTTGATCTCCTTGAAGCTGTTTGTGTCAGTAAAAACCCAGCTGCTAGGTTGTGAGGGTGAGGTGCTTTAAAACAGCAGGTAGTTGGATGCCCGAGCAGTAAGGAGGCCCCCTTGCAGTATTCTGCAGAGGCCGGCCCCCTAGAGTTTTGTTATGCCACTGATTCCTGGCCAACACTGGACCTAGTAAGGGCTGAGAGTCAGTTAGAAAGGGAGTGAGGCTCGGTTACAATCCATATTGTCTGGGGAAGGGGCATCGACACACCACTATTTACAGGAATTATTTGGGACTTGGAATGATTTCAGATCACTTTAGAACTATTCCACTTGTTGGAAACAGGGAGTGCATAGTCAAAATTGATAGATTAGGATGGATTAGTAGATTAGGATGGATTAATGATGGCATGGGCCAACTCAGTGAGACAATGGTAGCTAATGACAAAGTGCGATATTCTGGAGGTTCTGCTTTTCATTCTTGCATCTTTGACATTCATTCTTCCACGGTCAGCAAACTGAGTAAAAGAAATTGAGTAAGAGTAATATGAGCTTATTACAGCACTTTAAAGCAGTAAAAGTTTGACATATATGATGCTGTGTGCAAACACGTTGCTACAATTAGTAATAGTTTAAACGGTTTAAATTGATTGGTGTTGGTTTGAAATAAAATTATGATAGTTTTAACTGGCTTGAATGTGCTCTGTCATTTTGAATTTGTTGGGATTTTTGGAATGATCTGAAAATGATTTCAATTGGTTAGGATGGCAGGAATTGATTGGAAACATTAGACTGGGTGGGGATGTGATTTTGAAGAATCATGTGGTAGCACACAATGTTCAGTGCCCTAGCATCCAAGCTAAATGTTTAGTCGACTGAACTAAATATTGTCCATAACAATTTTCAAAGTAACATGTCTGGGATATTTTTACATCTGTTGAATGATGTGTGGATATTAGCATTTGGTGGAAAGAACAGAACGAAGTAGTGATTTAAAAAGTAATGGCATTACCCCCACACTTTCTTTATATCCTTTTTCTTGTTTCTTAGTCAATTTTCCATCTCTTCCTTAATTGTTTTCTGAATTTCTGCCTCTTTGCTCCTCCTAGTTTTAATTCTGACTTCACAGCTCTAATGTCTGTAAAACGTATTGTTACAGATTCTTCAAAGCTACAAAGGGTGGCCTTTGGCTGCACAGAGAGGAGTTACTTTCTCACCTCATGCCCTTGACTATTGGATGAGTCATTCCACTTTCTACTGTTTCTACTGTTGCCATTGGACTATTTCACATCCGACACTCAATCATCACATTGATTGTCACATTCACTTCTTTGTCTTCAATACGTGTTGAATACATAAAGCAGTGTTTTTGTTACCTTCCCCACCATTGGCAAAGCCAAGTTAGAAGGCTTTAGTCAGCCGCCCCTGGGATACTTTCACATGGATTGGGGAATGTGGCGCTTTGCAGCTTTTTGTGCAGCACTTTGTTGCCCGTATCTGGTTGGCCTGCCTCCCTGAAACACTGAGGATACAGTTAATCCACTTAACACTTTTAACAAAGCACTTCCCAATTTGAAGTGTAGCAGCAACCTCAAAAGTGGACTTGAGAGCAGCTTCCGAACCAATGTGCATAAAGGAGGCCAGTGTGAAAACGGGGATCGTTAGTGCAGCAGGTGCAGTGAAAGAAGGGAACACTCCATCCTAATTATTGCTAATTTTTAATAGCCATGCAGGGGCTGAGGCTCTGTTTTTCAATGTTATTAGTGTGCATGGCACCCTTGTTATGCCACTGACTGAGAACAAATCTGGCAAAAACATACAGGCACCACTCCATGTCACTGTTCTGGTACTGTTCCTCTTTCTTGTCACGCTTTTCCTCCTCCTTCCAATTCTGTTCCTTGTTTTCATGTGCCGCCCCACCTTGAGTCCTTCACTATCCTTCAGAGAGCATGCCACTGCAACATTTCTTGTTCCTCTGTGCCATTCCATTTTACCATCCTCCCCTATTATGAGTGATTCAATAATAATATCTACTTACCCCTCACTTGCCCAACCATCTTCCTTCCTGATCTCTGCCCCACCCGATCTCTGATACGTGTGCTGGACTGTACTGCCATCGTGTCCACATTACAGCAGGCCCCAGAGTGATGGGTACATCACATTCTGTGAGGTAGGTGAGCCCACGTCAAACATGCTAGGTCAAATCTCGCCATGCAGGCTATTAGCTAAAGATTCCTCTCCTTCCATATTAAAATAATATCTTAAACTATGGATATGTGTAAGAGAGAGGGGGCAGTCCAATACTTTTCTACTTCCCTGATAAGCAAACCCATTTCTTATGGTACTGCTGCATGTGGCAGCTTCAGTTTAAATGGCACCAGTGGTTAAGGCTGTTGGGCACAAGCACTTATTTCTGAAGAACAAGAATTTGTTTTTATATCATAAGGCTTTGACCCTGGGTAAGAAAAGGAAATATAGAAAAGGTAGACCGAGGGGGAGAAGAGAGACAGGAAAACTGTGACAGGGGGAAGAAAACAGGAATGAAAAGGATCATCCAAGACACTGCTTAATTTGGAAATAAAAACGTGCCAGTGCCCAAAGACCTCCTCTGAAATACGCAGCTGATGCAATTAAACGCGAGAACACAGAATACTGAGGCAGCGTAATCCTGAAGCCATCACGGGCCTCCTCAATCCAATTCCAGCCCCTCCTTTCCCCTTCAGCTCAATTATGCAGCTTTCTGCTTTCTCCCTTTGTGACGCTTTTTTGTTTTTCTATCCTCCGTCTTTCCCAAATGTGTCTTTTGCTCGCAATAAATGTTTGAGGCAGAAAATTAAGCAGGGGCCCTCAAAAATAAGTGTGGTGCTCCGCACCGGAAACAACAAGCACAAATTAAGCACTGATCCAAAATGAAGATAAAGACAAAGGAAGTGTGGGTGGTGGAAGAAAAGGGTGTGGTGTGGAGTCAGCATTAGGCTGCCTTTGGTATTTGGAAATCCCAGCATTTGGCACCGCAGGCAGTGGACACATACGGAAAAAAACCTGAACAGATGTATCTATTTTTTAAATTAATTGTTGGGCAGCTGTGATGTCTTCAAAGAAGCGTCACTCGGGTTGATGTGTGCATCCAGTGCTGTGTCTCTCCACCCACATTCAGCACCTCCAGGCTCTGGATATTGTTGGAGTGTAGTTATTATAATCAAAAATTAGCATGAGGTGTTTGCAAATTAATGCCTAATGATGCCGCATAGAAATTGTATTACTGAGCTTTTACTAAACGCGTGTTTGAAATGTGCCCACAGGGAGTGGCCACCAATATATACGATGATAAATTAAATTGACCAATGATGAATTATTAATGTACTAATGTATGATTTTGTACTAGCATCAAGAGTTATATGCTTAAGATGTTGCTAGAAATTAATAACTAGGCCTTAGTTAGCATGAGTCGGGCCTAGCTGCCGGTCTCATATTAAATGTGTTTTTCTAACATGCGATGTGCTGACTTGCTGAAGGACATGTAGCCGTACTTTTCCAGAAACTAGAAGATGTGTGTAACCGTAGTAAATTCTTTCTCATGAGACTTGACTTGCTCAAGGAGACATTCTTGCCGAATGCAACAGTGTAAACTTGCAACAGGTACAAGGTCGCCTGAACTGGTAAAGACAATGGACTTGTCTTTAGCAGTAAAGTTCATACCTGACATTCTACCCTTGGAGACGTCAATTACAGGAGCCAATAAACTACGTGAGAACTGTTCTAAAGTGACAATCCTAATGAGGTGACTACCTGATTATTGGATGGAGATAATGATGTACCAAAATTTGCCCAATTGGAAATTAGGGGACTGTACAACAAGATTGATATAATCCTGTGTCACAAGGAGAAATCAGTCATTCTGAGCCATTTTTGTTATTGCCATTACATGCCATTTTTCTAGTACTTAGCCACTCTGTCATTCTGTCCTAAAGACTTTGTTGTTTGACTCTTCAAACCATCCTTACCCTTCCCTTGCCCGTTCTATACTTTTATGAGGGAGGTATTCCTGATTACCCGTCTTGCTGAACTTTGCTGAGTTTCCTGGCTAATGGCGAATCAACTGATGTCCTGAGGACGAAGCCTGACTTTGTATGCTGACCCATTATGGAAGGTAACTATATGATGATGAAATTATAATTGTCTGTTTGCCTTTCCTTTCTAGGTACCAACTGCTACCTTTGATAGAGACCATAGTTAGATGTTTTCTAAATTTGTGTTGCTAAATTGTTTTGCATGAAGCCCAACATGCCAATGCTAATTCGAGGTTAGTTAAGGGGTTCACTAAAACGAACGCAAATAGACAAATTACTGAATCTATGCTTTGTTAAATAATGCGCTAATGACACTCTGCCAAAGTTAATCCATGTTGACGTTGTGCTTTGATCTAATGTTTATGATCTTTGCCTTGATGAAATCTTATTCGGGTTGCCATACTGTGACGTTGTTGATGTGTTTTCTGGTTTTGAGACTAATGAACTTGCTAGTAGAGTGTAATCAATATGGAATAAATATCATAACTCTTAAAAATGTTGTGTGGTTATTAATGACTTAAAAGTCATGGTGTGTACCGATTCTTATTAATGTCATTAACTAATTTGATTGATTTGCTATTGTGAATATTGAGGAGGTTATCGATCCATTGATTGACATGCTGATTAGTTATCTCGTCTTAAGGTGTCTCCAATCAGGGTCAAAAGATTCATTGGCCTAAACGAGTCCCAGACTAAGTAAATTATCTAGGGCGGGACGTGTTATCAGTTCCATTTAAGAATGTAGGGCATGAAGAGCGTCAGATAAAAACACTAACATCTGCTCATAGTTTTCACTGTCAGTGTACCCACCATTCATATGCAGGCCCTGAAAGGTACTTTGATTTTTTTCAAACTGGGCATTGGGAAGGCACGGGTTTCTTTTAGTACTGTTACAAACATGCACATTTTCAACTCAGGCATGTTGTTAATTTATAATTAGCTTTGGTTCACAAGTAAACGCTCACCTAAACCCACTTTACCACTCCCTATAGCAATTCCTCTTCCTTTTTGTTGATAACAGAAACTGAGCCAGACTCTTATAAACAAATATACCTCCTCCTTTATCTAGAAATATGAAGATGGTTTTGGATGTGAACACTTGAACAGGAGTTATGCTTTTAGAAATTATTTAATTCTGAGCGCGCCAGATGAGTTATGCACACAAGCTTATGTTTTATCAGCAGCTGCATATCCTGGTGGGTCCTCAAGACATGCTGCGTAGATAAAAAGCGAAAAGATAATTAAACAGTCCCAGCAGGCATCCACGCTCTCTCCTCGAAGCAATTCCCGTAGTATGGAGTAAGCAGAGGTGAAGCCATGTCTATTTCACTGCGAGCATACCTCTGATGTTTTTCACCGTCCGTCCTCCGACTCCCAGGACAGGCAATGGCCAAATGTTGTAGCTAAAGGAGAAATATTGGTATAATGCAGGCAGCAATGCTTTACATAAGACGTGAAGAACCACGTAATGACGTGCAGTTTATCAGAGCCAATAATAATGTGCCATTTTTGATAATACGGAAGCACTGGAACAACAAAAGAAGCACCATAGGGAGAAAATGTCAGGCATTTCAATTTTTCATGGCAATTTAGTTTAATTACTCGGGCATCGAGGGTTTTATAAATATTGCAAGAAATTTGCTGGGGCAACTCCTTTGCTACGGTGGAGGATCGTCACCCCCCCCCCCCCCCCCACCCCCCACCCTGGCGGCAGCAGCAGCTGCAAAACTTTTATAGTAAAAAGATAATAAACCTTGTTTATTATCTTTTTACTATAAAAGGTGCGGGCCACGGGCGTGATGGGGACAGAGGGGGAGTGCACAGCATTCCCCATCAGAGCACATGTATGTTTGGCCGGCTGTTTCGGACCGGCCAAACACACATGCTCCTGTGCTCTCTCCGCCCGGTACTGTGTTGCCGGGCTGGGAGAGCAGGTACTGGCTCGGTGCAGCATCAGAATTGGCTGCAGGGCAGGCTGGGAGCCTGTGCCTGCAATGCAAGACGGAGCAGATGGAGAGGAGCGGCCCAGGGCAGAGAAAAGGTACATTTGATTTTCTTCATTATTACATATTTTTGTTGGTTCTTCCCCCCAATGCGCTGGGCCGCCCCTTTTCCCTCCTGTGAGCCGCCCCTGGAAATGTGTCAATCACGAAATGGCGATTTGCTAGAGGGTCTGTTTGTTGTGATAAACAGCCTTTATGGATGCAATGCTTGTAAATATACTTACTTAAAGGGGCTTTCAGCTACCCTCTTCATCTATTGGTCTGTTGGTGTGTCAGTCACATTTTTCTTCCGCTCACTAGAGCATGGAGCATGACGCAGTGGGTCAGATCACTTCAGTCATTGACTAACTTCACTATGAGTGATGGTATTCTGCTTATTCCCAAGGAGTATATCTTTTTTAGTATCAGGTGGCTAGGCTGGGGTATTGGCTATAAGGGGGCTGCAGCGGCTGAGGTTCATAGTGAGGGGGTAACAGCCCAAGGAATATTAGGGTTATTGTATGAATCCACCATAATCTCTCTTCTCTGCACTATTGCTCATTTTTGGTAACTTGCTAGGGTTGAACTTTGAGTGACACGGCATGGAGGGTCTGTACAAAATATAAAACTGCACACAGGCAACTATCATTAAATTTACACTACTATTTGATGTCCTTTAGGCTCTCCTGTAAACAAGCCTTTTATTGATAGTTATCTATTTATAATTCTTTATGTAAGTAGTTTTCTATATAGGTGGTAGGCAATGTGTTCTTGTTTTGTAGTGTTTTTTAATAACCAAATCTGATTGAGTTTAATACAGCAAAGAATCATCTACTGTCATACAGACATTATTATCATGTTAGCTCTGGAACAGAGTATTGAATCAGGACAGTCACATTGAACCACATTCTTCATTACAGCGGTAACCCATGATACGCCCAACCCTCACCCCATATCTTATTATGTTTTTGGGGGAATTCTTTTGAACAATATATTGTTTTTTCTTGATGTGCACACTAGTCTTCTCATTTTGTAGTTTTAAGATTAAGATGAGTTTGCAGCACCCAAATCAACAGCATTCATGTTATCAATCATTAAAGGCAATGCCCGCCCATGTCTCCAGCTCCAATGCAAAGTGTTTGCTGACCTCTGACTATGTCTGTCTCTTGCACACCTGCCATCAGCAAGTGAGGGTTGCATGAGACTCGAAGTGCAGGTGGTGCGGCACAACCCAGAAAGGAGTTGATCTAATTTACCACTGAACCAAGGTGATCCATTAACTACTACTGACAAACCGTTTACTATGCAGTGACCTCATCATAAGTAATGATCACTACTTACATCCATAGACTCCACCCTCAGAGAGCTAAAGCTCTCTTCAACTAAAACTTCAAAAAGGAAACACTGAGCAAGACAGAGCTTTCCTTGCCAGTCCATATCAGCATACCGATGAGATGGGTCTCCATCATACCCCAGTCATTAAGGTCGCATTTGTCAAAGTGGTCTAATGCATCCATTGTAGAGAGCATCTGAGTAGATCCATTGGGATTCAGAGAGCCCAGATGGGTATTCTCAGCCTTTCATTCTTCTGAGGTAGATAAAATTAGTATTACTGAATTGGGTGATAACTATTATCTATTATCTGGAGCCATATATCTCTAAAAGTGAGTAAATAAATATACTTTACAATGTAGTACTGCAGGCACACAAAATGCCCCAAGTTCCCAATTAGAATATTCATTCTCACTAACTAGGCTGGTGTAAAGGATGAGATTATAGAAGGGATCAATGCTTAATTTGTAAAAAATAAAAAATAAGTACATGAACTCAAACTTTTTCTTATAAACTCACCACCGGCATTGACAAGTTCAGGGAGTTGCTGAATACCAAGGCTGTCTGTTCGTAGTTCCACCTTATGCCTCTTTAATCCACCACTCTACACTTCATGTGTCTGTATCTCACTCTTGCTGGTTCTCAGGGATGGCTCCTCTGTAATGGGGGAGGACCGTCGCCCCTCTTTCCAAGACCCAGGAGATGAAGAATGAAATGATAGTTCCACTATTTTTTCATTTTTCATCTGCTGACTCAGCCAGCAATACAGGGAGGGGTGGGGCTGGGTCGCTGGAGGTTGGAGGAGTACAAAGTGCACCTAAGTGTGGATGTGTGTTTGGCCAACTGTCTCAGGCCGGCCAAACACACATGCGCATTTAGGTTTCTCCAGCCAAGCTGTGTTTAACAGCCGAGCTGGGGAAACAGCACAGACCCCAGAGCCGTGTCTGAGCGGCAGTCACTGTAGCTCACACCAATCCTGACTCTGCTTTCATGCTAGCTTTAGCATGAAAGCAGCACTATGATTGCTGGGGAGCCTGTGCTGGTGTCCCAGTGAATGCTGGGACACCACAAGAAGAAGCGTGACGAGTGAAGCAGCAGCAGTTGGCAGTGGTGGAAGGTAAGTGTCTTTTTTTTTTTTTTTTTTTTTTTTTGTTCCTTACCCCACCCCCACTGAGATTTGTGGCAGCCACAGCTGCTGGTTCTTTTCCCTCACAGTCTCCCTCCTGTGTAACTGATTTTCTAACTTTTGCATTTGCTTCTTTTTCTTTTCTGCCTTTCTCTCTCTTGCTCTGAGTCAGTCTGAAGATGACATTTTTGTCCTGGTCCACAAAAACAAGTGCCGGTGTCGACCTCCTGCAACCATTAGCACAACAATGTATAGTCTAATGCCAGTTACAAGGCTTACTTAGGGGCATATTTATACTCTGTTTGTGCTGGATTTGCGTCAATTTTTTTTACGCAAATCTGGCGCAAACCTAACTCCATATTTATACTTTGGTGCTAGACCCGTCTAGCGCCAAATTTATGGAGTTAGAGTCATTTTTTTACAGTGGAAACCTACCTTGGGTTAATGAGATGGAAGGTAGGCATTCAAGGGAAAAAAGTACTCTAAGGCCTTTGCGCCTTATTTATACTCCCGCGCAAAAATGGCGCACGGGAGGAGGAGGGCCTTAAAAAATGACTCTAAAGCGGTTTAGAGTCATTTTTTAACGTCTGGGTCATGGCAGGCGTTAAGGGACCTGTAGGCTCATTTCCATGGTCTCTGACCATGGAAGCAGTCCACAGGTGCCCTTCCCTGCCCCCAGGGACATCCCCTGCCACCTTCACACACCCCTGGAGGACACCCATGGATGGGGGGACCTATCTACGGTAGGTAGTGGTAAGTATTTTATTTTTATTTTTAAAAGTGGCATGGGGGGCCTAACTTGCCCCCCCCCCCTACATGCCACTGTGCCCAATGGCCATGCCCAGGGGACGTAAGTCCCCTGGGCATGGCCATTGGACAGGGGGGCATGATTTCTGTCTTTGCTAAGACAGGAGTCATTTCCATGGGGGTTGTGCGTCAAAAAATGACGCTAGTCAGGTTAGAGTCAATATTTTTTACTCTAACCTGACTTGCACCATTCTTTGACGCACAACCCCCAGTCTTCCCTACGCCTCTACTGCCCGGTTAGTGTAATTTATTTTGACGCTAACCAGGCCGCAGAGCCGGCTACTGTCATTCCATAAATAAGGCGCCCAGCTGGCGTGTTGGAATGACGGTAGCCCGCGTTAAACTTTTTGACGCAAATCTGCGCTAGCGCAGGTTTGCGTCAAAAAGTATAAATATGGGCCTTGGTGTTTTCCTTTGTTCTGATAATACCATCTGAGTGTATGACATGGCTTCTTTTTATTACTACAGTTTGCGCTGTTTACAGTTTAATGTCTTAAAAGACAACGAGACAATATTGCTTTCCCTTATTCAATCTGAGAAGTGATGTACATTTTCTTTTTTAACAATGAGATTTAAGTTAGAGAACGTCTGCTTCAAATGATTGCAAACCAGGGTTTTTGCCACTCCACAGGAAAAACCGAGCCGAGTAGCTTCTTAAAGCACACTATTTTATATTAATTTTTGTTGCATGTATTGCTAAACTACTCCTTTGAGGATATGCTGCATTTAAATGAAGGTGCTGTTTTTGCTTTATATTATGTTTATTGACGTAATACGGTACAGAACTCTGGTGCTTGCTAGAAAGGGGTTTGCACCACTTTAAACAAAATTAAAATTAAAATAACAAACGTTAGAACATCGAACAAAACGTGCTCACAAATGTAGCAAAACCAAGTAGAGCTTTTTAAATAAATACTTTATATAGTGCACAATAATAAGGTATGGATGCCTTGAAGCCATTATGTATCATACTGCACATGTACTTACATGCAGCGACGTGGTTTATGGCTTGTAATTAAGCAGTTCTAGAGACTAAGAACATTGTCACAACCCAGTCTGTGCTCGTGCTGCAGCTACAACACATAATGTTATGGAATGCTAAGTTATCGGTGATTTGTATAGCACTATGTAACCATTAGAACTGCCTTGAAGTGCTATCAGGTGCAGGCACCTTCACACAGGCGCAGCTCCTTCCCGCTAGGGTGGAGAAGGCCTGCCCTCCGCCAGCTGCAGCAGCTGCAAAGCTTTTACTATAAAACAATAATAAACTACCTTTATTATCGTTTTATAGTAAAAGGAGGTGGGGCCACGGGCAATGACGGGGACGGAGTAGGAGTGCACAGTGTTCCCCCTCAGCGCGCATGTATGTTTGGACAGCCGTCTCGGGCCAGCCAAACACACATTCTCACTAGGCTCTCTCCAACCCAGCACTGTGTTGCTGGGTTGGAGACAGGAGACTTTCGCTCTGCCTCGGGCACCCTGGCTGGCGCACTGTCCAATCCTGCCGCTGCTTCCATGCTGCCAGCAGCATGAAAGCAGCGCTAAGATTGGCTGCAGGGCAGACTGGGAGCCTGTGCCTGCAGCAGAGGAGCGGCATGGTGGTGGCGGAGATGGCGAGAAAGGTACGTTTTTTTTCTTATTAGTTCCCCCCTGCAGGCGCTGCCCCACCCCTTCACAGAACCACAAGGTTCTCCTGCCTTCAGAGCTATGTCTTAAAGATTTCATCAGAGACAGGCGTCTGTTTTCTGTTTGCAAAGGATTTTGTTTATAAATGTAATTGCAGTGTAATTTATGTAAGCCAGAGAACTTTATCTATGCCATCTGAAAGACAGGTATGCACATTACACTGAAGGTGTATGCATAAGATTACTGTGACGATGGGGGCACGTTTTGATCCACAATATCCCTTGATAGCAATCTGAGTGTTGGGTGGCTCTTCGTGTGGTGTGTTATGTGTGGTCATTGAAGTGAAGTGCTACGCTTATCTCAAAGAAGAATGGAGTGCTTTTGGTAGCTTAATGAAGATTGGAGCACTGTTGATGAGGGACTGTATGGTGCTTCTGAACTCTGATGCATGAGTGTTCTTCTGTATAATTTGTTCTGATTAAGTGGTGTTTTTTTGCACTTATGCTTGGAATTGTGTACTTCGAGGCCTGGTGTGGAGTATGTGTTCCACCTTGCACATGTTGAAGTTTGAGACACTAGAACAAAGACCAAGCCTGCTAGTCAGTAACTTTGTGTTGAAACGGTGGAAACAGGCTCGATTCCCGGCTTCAACTATGTTTCTTGTCAAATTACTTAGCCTCTCTGTGCCTTAAACTTGAGGAATGTAATGTTGTGTTCATGTAAAACACTCTTATGCCCTTGGACCAAGTTCGCGTTATAAAATACAGCAAAATAAAAATGAGTCATGGTGCTATGGAAATAAAGGAGGCGTTTCCTGCTGTCCTTTCTGGAGGCCTGCTGTCGCCTTATTCTGTCATTAAAGATGGCCACCGTTAGCTGAACATGCCCTAGTGATTACTGCGAGCAGAGCAGCGCGTGCGAACGTGGCCCTGAGACACGAAGCGTCGCGTTTAAGGGACTGATGTGAAAGAGCAAGCTGAACGGGGATGAAGATGAGCAGAGTGTGCAGGGATCCCGCGGGGCTCACTATTGCAGCCGCTTCATCTCTTTTCATGGCAGGTTTAGATTACCAGTTTAAGCTTCCCACGGGGTCCCTGCTTTCAGGGGAGGGGAAGAGCAGATCACATGCACATCAGCTGCCCTAGTGAACGACCTCTGAGCATCGAAATGCTTTCAAAACAGAATAGGAACTTAGCACTTCGCTGGCTGCTAGACTGGGTATAGTGCAAACACCCTCTGGACAACTGCACTGTGGCTTGGCTAACATCAAGGCAGCTCCTTTTCTCAGAACTGATGAGAGGTGGCCGGTTAATTTAAAGTCAAGTGCCATTTTCGGCCCAGCAACTGTGGAGTATGCTGACGGCCCCCTTGAACTCTTTTCCGCACAAGAAGTGAGCAGTCAAGGTCCAGATTTAATAAGCTTTTCGCAGATCCTCATACAAGAGAAAGTAAATAATGTCACCAATTTAATTTTTATGCACAAAATGGTTTTTTCACCAAATATATCTGCGCGCACATTGCTGAATGGCTTTGTTTGATATATCACAAAACACCTCACAAGGGATTCATAGTCGCTGTTTGGGGGAAGAAACTTGCAGCACCTTTAGAGGTCAACACAAACCTTTATCTACAACAGTCACATAGAGCAGTCCCACCAGGGGCGGCTCCTCTGCTAAGGCGGAGGAGCAGCACCCCACTGGATTGTGGTAAAAGGAAAAATAAAATTATAATAACTCAATGTTATTGTCAGTTTGTTTTTCCTGTGAGTGAGGGGCGGGACTGGGCTGGCGGGAAGGGGCCAGAGAAGGGCTTTTGCTGCACAAAGTGCGCATGTCTGTTTGGCCGGCTGTGTTGGGACAGCCAAACACACGTGTGCACTTTGCATGCTCTATTCCCGGCTCTATTGTACAGCCGAATGGAAAACATGCCCAAACTACCACTCCTTAGCTGAGCAGCGAAGCAAGCCTCTCAGACCAATCACGCTGCTGCTGCCATGCTGCTGACAGCAGCGTTGTGATTGGCTGGGAGCCTGTGTGAGCCAGGAAGAGGAAGCGGACGAGGACAGAGGGGAGACAAATCCGTCTCCCTGAAGGTAAGCTTTTTTTAAAAAAATGTATTCCCCAGGCCCACCCCGCCAATGAGTGCTAAGTGTAAAAATCAAGAAACATATGCATATTAATTAACTTACCCTTGGGAGGCTGTCTGTGTGAAGACACAAGGGTATCCCTCACATACAGCACAAAAGCCTTGCAAGATACTACTGCCAAGCCTATGTGCCATGCCACTTGCTAAATCATTTTGCTCTACCGGAGCACACCAATATTTGTGCTTGCAGGGCTCATGAAGTCATAGACAAGCAATGCTTTTCAAATAGTCTCTGCACAAGTATTATCCATTCGCGCACCCCAATGCAGCGGATTTCCCCACAAATCATAATACATCTACCTATAAGTACCAATTCTTTACCTAGGGATGTGAAATTGCGCCTGCCCTCCGAATCTAATTCTTTGTTCTTGGGCATAGGGGTGAGTGCTGCATCTCCCTTTTGTGCCACTCTTCTAACCGGAACATGAGGGGGTTACTGGTGACAATCCCCTCTGATAACATTCCCCACCCAGGAACTTTAGGGATTGCAGGTGACTTTGGTCTCTGACCATCATTCCGCACCCAGAGACTTGAGGGTTTGCTGGTGACATTGGCCTCTGAGAATCATTCTTCAAACAGGAACTTGAGGGGTTACTGGTGACCTTCCCCTCTATGTACAGTACTCCACCAAAGACTTGAAGGGTTACTAATAGCCAACCAGTGGCTTCTCCACTAGGGCGGAGGAATGCCGCCACCCCGCCAGCAGCGGCAGCTGCAAAACCTTTAATCCAAAAGGATAATACACCTTGTTTAGTATCTTTTTCTTTTGAAGGGGCAGGGCCAGGGGGATGAAGAGCAGCGAGAAAGCACATGTATGATTGGCAGGCCGTCTCAGGCCCGCCAAACATACATGCACAGTAGGCTCTCGCAAGCCGTCAGTTGCCGGGCTTGAGAGAGCCTGCACAGGCTCCCAGTCTGCCTGGGCGCTTCCAGCCATTCCTGATGCTGCTTTGAGCAGCTACAGGACTGGCCGCAAGAAAGGCTGGGGAGCCTGTGCCTGCCTGTCTGGTTTGGAGCGATGACAGACAGAGGAGCGGCGCACGGTGGAGAAGGTAGGTGTTTTTATTTTTATTTTTAAAATGTAAATTTTTATTTACACCCCGAGCATGTGACATCCAGCCCCTTGATGTTATAGAGAGCCACGACTGTAACCAACCCCACCCCGAAACACACACCCATCTGATAATTAATATCTGTCCTGGGGCTGCATGGGTTGTTAGTATATGTTCCTTTTGAGCTTTGTCCTAAATGATGACATTGTCTATAGGAAATTGCAATTAAAGGCAAAACCAGTTTATTTCACTCAGGTATCTAGGTATCACTGCTTACTCTTGTACAAGTCATGTGTATACCAATCTCAGAGGTTTTGATTTCTTCTTCCAGCATTAACAGCTGAAGGAACATACACCAGCCTCCAGGAGTGGCGGCCGGCAGCTTTAGGAGGGGGGGGCGGGTGGGGCTCACACACAAACACTCATTCTTTCACACACAGACACGCACGCACGCACATCCATTAACAAAACTCATATCATTCAAACAGGCATGCACGCACCAAACATTCATTTTAAAACATAACACACTCATTCTTTCACACACGCACGCACGCACGCACATCCATTAACAACATTATACCATTCAAACATGCACGCATGCACCAAACATTCATTTTAAAAGATCGCACACACTCATTCTTTCACACACATACGCACGCACATCCATTAACACCACTCATAACACTCAAACATGCACGCACGCACCAAACATTCAAGTTAAAACATCACACACATACACACACACACACTTACCTTCAGCCTCCAGGTCCCAGGAGGGTTGGGACTGCTGCCTTCCCTCATTGGCTAACCTGAGGTCAGCCATTGAGGGAAGGCAGCAGTCCCAGCCTCGTCACAGAGTGGGATGGGGTCAGTGAGACTGCTGACCCCACCCCCCTCTGTGACGAAGTTTCACTGATTGACACCCGCCCTGGGCGCTTCAGGGCTTAAACCTGAGGCACCCAGGGCGAATGTCAATGGGTGACGCTTTCCTCGTCACCCACGGGAGGGCTCGAGGCACCTTTGCTGGGCCGAGGAGGTCACGCCCATAGGAGCTGTGACCTCCTCAGCCCAGCAAAGTTCAGCTCAGGCAGCCAGGAGTCTGCGCAAATCGCGCATGTCTACTCCTAGCTGCCTGACCTGAACATGAAGAGTGTCTGTCAGGCTGACCTTTATTCAGCCTGACAGACACTCTTCATGAGGGGCAAAAGGTGGGGGGCGTGGCCCCTCCGCCCTAAAGGATGGGCCACCACTGGCCTCCAGAAACTTACAACTTTAACAGATGTATGAACCAATTGCCAGAGGTTAGTGATAGGCATTGATGGCATAGTAATCTTCTATATTTGAGTAGTAGGCTAAACAATTGTCTCTAACCACACATATATATTTTTTTTAATGCAATTAAAATAGGTGCAGCTAACGAGGAAAGGACATACTTCATCTCTATAACAAAGGTAGTTCTTTCTCCCTTCTCTTCATTCTCTCTTTCTATGGGTCATAATCTGATGATGAAAAATATGTCCACTAGCACCAAATATAATTATCCAATACACACCACATGCAACCAGCTGAACAAACTAAGACTGTCTGTAACACTGATCACTCATTTAGTTTCCTCTGTTCGCCCTCCTTGCTCTTCTTCCATCATGATAGAATCACATGCTGCTGGTAGCCTCACACATGGCAATTACTCAACAAGTGATATGAGTTTCTTCATTCAAACCACTTTTTCTTCCTTAGCTTTTGTAATATTACTTTTCAGGTCTCTCCATACAACGCTAGCTGTTTGTCTTTATCAATTAATACCAATATTTTAACATATATTTAGAGTGGTTTGGGTTAGCTCTTTTCAAACCATTGGCTGTTTGGGTTTGTCGTATTTCAGCCATTGGCTTGAGACATTGTCCGTCATATCTAAGATAAACCCAAATATGATTGTTTTTTCACCTCATTCTATCAACTGTTTCTGTGTCCTTCCAAGTCCTATGGAGTCCATGCATTTCAGTGCATGAAGATTGTCTCTTTTTCCCTCTTCCTCTGTCTGTTTTGCTTACAGCTGATCTTCCCTCCGTCCCCACACTCTCCCTCTCCCTGCTTCACACCCTCTGTCTGTCTGGTGCTCCCACATTGCCTCTCCTCACTTCACTTCACACTCTCCCTTTGTCCGATCTCCTCCCGCTGCATCTCTCTTTTTTTCTGTCTCTCACTCCTCTCTCCCTCCCCTCTCTTCCACTCCAATCTCTCTGTCTCGCCTTCTCTGTTTCACCTGTTAATACAATTCCCCGCTGAAGAAAATGGCTTGGCAAATGCTTGTACAATTCTCTCTCTCTCTCTCTCTCTGTCTCTCTCCCCCCTCTCTCTCACACACACACACGCAGACTTTTCTTTGTATACTTACCAAAAGCCACTCGCCAGTTGCCATCATTTCAATCTGCCGTTGCTTCCCATCTTAAACTGCTATAATCTATTATCTCTCTCACGCCTTCCCTTGTCTGCTCAGTAAAGCTTGTGGGGTCATAGAATTTCGGGGAGACCGCATGGCTGGCAGGAAATTAGAGGAAGTAGCTGATCAAGTGGATGCTGCTCCAGGTGAGGCTTCCACGAAGTAACCTTTAGTCTGCCTTCCACAATAAGGCCCATATTTATACTTTTTTGCGTTGCATTTGCGTCATTTGTTTACACAAAAGCGGAGCAAACGTACAAAATACAATTATATTTTGTAAGTTTGCAACACTTTTGCGTTGAAAAATGACGCAAATGCGACACTAAAAAAGTATAAATATGAGCCTAAGTCTTCAAATTTCCTGTCCAAGTGAACTGGCTATCTGTTATCTGTCTACTAAAAGAGTATCTTTAAAAGGAAACCCTTTTCATTGCCTATTTTTTCTTTCAGGTTTTCATTTTTGAATATTTTACTGAGGTACCTGGTTGGGCTCAAGGTAGAACTCACTTTAATATTGCATGTGAGAAGAAATAGAGCCTGTTCAAGTAACGTGTTCTACAAAATCGTGCAGTTACTGAAGAGTAGCCTTTCGGGTCCACAGAATATGCCTGACACGCTGAGGACCAGGGGGCTGCTTTCATGGCTGGGTGGACCATTGGCGCATCAGCTACCCAGCCTAGCAAATAGCCCTGAGGGAACATGCATCAAGTTCTTGGAGATACGTTTACGATTTGCCCTTCCAAATCCTAATGTGCGCGGTCATACTCACTTGTATCACTCGGTATGATACAGGGCTGGTATGAATACAATTTCCAGGGCTGACTTCAGCTGGCAGTCCACCACTGCTAAAGCATCCTAGAATCTTCCCGTTGTGTGAATGTAGCTGCTGCTCATTGCAGACAGATGCCCTTATGTCACTCGTTAGCATAACAACTCCTGTCAGCATTGGAAGCCTTCTGCGTGACGCACCATAGAGAAATGCGCCCTCTCTGCACCTTTCGTGCCAAATTACAAATGATTTTCTTCGCGCAGCAGGACTTCCATACACATTTGCCAAACACTGAGAATGTAGAACGCTCTGTCAGCATGGACCTCTCACTCCTGGCTGCCAGCTTTCCCCTTCACCTTGGTGTTTCCAGGGTGACTTATCAATTTTGTAGAAAGATGATTTTGTTGATGTGTCTATGATGACCAAGCTTCTACATCCGACTGTGGTGATCCTGCGTAAATCTCCGAGTGGAAGCCATGTCTGCTAAAGTTCTCCTTCTGTCTGAAATGCTGATCCAGAACCCCCTGCAGTATTCCACAAGCTGGCACTCTACATGGCACAGTGGGGTGGCATGAGTGATGAGGGATCTGGCAATGGAAGGAGCTAATCATGAAACGTTTTGAAACTGGTTACTGTGAGAATCACAGGAGGAGGGAGCTGTTTCGTGACAAACTCCATTCTGAGGTAGGAGAAATGCTGAACCGGAATCCCCTGCATTCTTTCATAAGCTGGCACTCAACATGGATTTTTATCAGTGGACAAGGATAGCTGGAAAATTATTTGTCACATGGGTGGGCAGCATGAATACTGTAAAAATGAACATTGGCCACAGACGGAGGAGACCTTTTGTTCACAGTTATAAACACTCTAATGAAGGTATGGGAAAAGCTTTAGCTACTGGAGCAATGGAGGTACGTACTATCAAAGGATAATTTCAAAAAGGCCAGATTAAACCCTAGAAACTGGAAGTTGGACTTTGAGGTGAGTGTGAACATGAATGGAGAGAGCATGGGCATTTTCGATATTGGGTAATGCATCCAGTGCTTGAGAAAAATGCAATTTGGCGACTCATGGATTTTAGAAATCTCTTTCTGAACAATGCTATGACCTCATATATTACATCACTCATGACGTTCAATAATATAATTGATGATGTCACTAATTACATCTCAAATTACATAATTGATTATATCACTGACAACATCATTCACCATACTGCTGTTCAATATACTGTGCTAACCAGTACAGCCTTTGAAATGCGTAAATAAGTACTAAATGGCACAGAATTGCGTAAAGCACAAATTGCATAAACAATAAGACTGTAGTCCAGTGCTTCTAAACATAGAACCCCCCATTAGGTGGCCATGTCCCTACTACTCACATCCTTTGCAATGTGCATATATTTTCACGGAAAGTGGACTATCATCGGACACCCAATCCCCATTAGGTGCCCAAGTTCTTACTACACACAAGTTTCACCCTGTGCAAAATTCTTCACAGAGAAACACTCCCTCCAGACACCCTAGTCTCATAACATGGTGAAATTCCTACTATGTACAGCCTTTTCCCTGATCAGAGCTCTTCACTGAGAGCCCACTCCCTCTAAACATCCAATTTTCATCAGATGGGCGAACGCCTGCTACACACAGCCTTAGACCTGTACACCGTGTTCAAGGAGAGACCCCTACTCCCTGACACTCAAATCGTATTTGGTTGCCAAGTCCCTTCACTGCACAACTGTTGCCCTGTGCATAATATTTTATAAAAGTCCAACAAATACAGACCCTCAAACGATGTTAGATGGTGAAGGTTCTATTATGCACAGCCTTTGTCCTATGATGGACTGTTAATAAAGAACAAACACCCTCTACAGATGCAAGCCCCATTAGAAGGCAAAGCATGTTGAAAAAGCTTACACTAACTAACGCTGCAGAACCTATAGAAGATGTGCTCCTGTGTAGCTCACCAAATACCCTTAGTGTCAGGAGCTTTTAACAAACTTTCACACTCATTGGATGATGTCATCAGTGATGTCATCAATTATCTAATTTGAGATGTCATCAGTGATGCTATCAGTGGTGAAATATGTGAGGTCATAGGCAGTGCATTGGCTGAGACACCGATTAGACTTAGTGCAAATAACTATTACAGGTGAATTTTAGTGTTTATTAAATTTAAAGAGTATTGCTTCACCAACACTTATACCTATCTATAACATCACATTAACGTTAGTTTTTTCATTATAAAAACACTGAGATACACCATTAAGCAGTCAACCCCGCACCACACACAACTTTTGGAAATATAAGCAAAGGGGGCAGGGTAGGAATACCCTGACTCCCTAGCCCAGGTGTTGGGGTCCCATAGGAGCCTACCAGGGCAAAAAAACATTTTAAAAAACTTTCACTGAAATTTCTTGAGGATCCACAAATCTGGCAAAAACTAAAACAAAAAACACAGTATCCAGCGCTCTTTCAGTATAGCCCATGAGTAGGCCAGGTCCTTGGGGCATTCCTGTTATGAAAATAAAAAGGAGGGGCTCAAGGGGCCTCCCTCCAAAGGTTCTATTGAGCCCCAGACACCACCACATCCCCAAGGCTTTATTACTAGTTTGGAGGGGGCAGCGTGGACCCTTTTTCATGGGCTCAAGGAAGCCCCATGGACTACCACCTCCCTGGGGGTAAATTAAAAACATTGAATTGGGGGCCACATGGACTTTGGGGTCATGGGGACCACCACCTCCCAATATAAAAAAGGAAAAACTGTGAGGGGTGCTGCTTGGCCCCGTCCCTGAGATGATTCTGGCAACTGAGACTCCATCCCTGGGGACCAGACACTTCTATCTGGGTACCCTGGCCCCACCCAGGGCAGTCAGTGTACAATCATGGGGACCACGGGTGGAGCCCGAATGCCCTCGCGGTCTCAGCCAGCTTCCCGCCTCCTGGGGGAGCCAGCACTTATCCTGCACATAGGGAGCTGCAAAAATGCAGCACCCTATGTGTGGGAGCAATCCTTTCAACTGTATCCTTGCCCACATAACAGCAGTCAAGAAAACAGATGACAATTCTGCTCCCAGCAAGCGGGAGCAGTTTTATAGCTCCTGCTTGCTGAGAGCAGATTTAGCATTTGCTCTTGCTTGGCCAGGGCTGTCACAACTCTCGCCAAGCAAAATGAAACTGCTATCTCCTGAGGGTGGGCACCTCAGAAGAAAGCAGGAGTCGGCCCTGGGGATGGCAGTCCCCTGAGCCATTAATGGTCCAGGAGGAGGGGCTGCCCACCTTTAATTTGCATTGGCCGGTACCGGGGTTGTGGTGTTCCCCAGGGCCGTATATGACCCTGGAGAGGGTCCATGTGGCCCCCTTGAAGTTTTACTTTTTAACAGGCCCTTGGGAGGAGGTGGTCCCCAGGGCCGGGAGATTCCCGCAGCCTCCCTTAAATGTTTATTTGAGCCCCTAGGAGGTGGTGGGCCCCAGCGCTTCAAGCAGACCCATTTATAGTTACCTTAGGGCACGAGTTATAGTTACTTGATATAACTCTAACTATAACAGGTGAATTTCTATGGTTTTGTACTATTAAAATCTGAGCCTAACTCTAACGTCCCTGTAACCTTTGTTTTGTAAGTGAATTTTATGTTTTTTTAACTCTATTCCTAACTATAACGTCCCTGTAACATTTGTTTTTTTCAGTGACCTTTCAGTGACCTATGTTTTTTTTTTACATAATGTAATTTTCATTACTATACACTAATCCAACCACCGCAGCCCACAGCCGTGTGTGGTGGCGGTCGCCCGCAGGGCCAGGCCTGTGGCCAGGCCATGTGGCCCATCCCCTATACCTACCCAACCTTCTGCCGTGCATGGACTGTGGCCAGTCCGTGCGGCCAACACCCCTAACCAATCAACGCTCGACGTCTGATCAGAGGACCCCATCCCCATAGGGCCCGGTCATCTACATTTTTTTTTTGGTGGGGATGGTGGAGACGCAGCCCCCTCCCCCACCCAATTTCAGCCCTAGAGACCCCATCCACCAGGGCCCGGCCTTCTAAATTTTTTCGGGGGGTGGGGCTACGTGGACCCTCTCCCCCAGCCAATCTAGGATCCGGGGACACCAACCCCTGGGGCCCAGTTGAAACATTTCATTTTTTGAGGGAGATGGCCCCCTTCACCAGCCCGATCTCTGTCCTGGGGACCCCATTCCCCAGGGAACCGACAAAATATTTTTTGGGGGGAGGAGGGTGTGTGGCCCCCCTACCCAGGCCAAGCGCAGCCCTGAGGACCTCATCCCCCAGGGCCCGGCCTAAACATTACATTTTTGGGAGGTTAGGGGAGCCGCAGGGCCCCGCTCCCCAGGCCAACATTAGACCTGCGGACCCCATACTCCGGAGCCTGGCAATGTTATCTCAGTGCCCCCCAGGGCACTCACTCAGATTTGTTTGGGACCACTGGGGAGCCTGGAGACCTCCATGGTCCCAGCTGGTTCCCCATCTCCTGCAGGAGCCAGCATTGTTATCACGGAGAGGGAGCTGCTAAAGATCCAGCTCCAACACTGTGTAAGAAATAGTTTCCCCTATTTCGGAAGCAGAGGAAACATTTGTTTCCAGCAATTGAGAGCTGTTTGACGGCTCTCACTTGCTGGAGCCGGAGTGTTTGTTCTGACTTAGTGGGAGCTGTCAGCTCCCACCAAGTCATAGCAAACAGTTATGTCCCAGGGATGGGTACCCTAAGACATAGCAGGAGCCAGCCCTGGTGGGGTGGCAGTCCCCAGGGTCATTATTGGCTCCACAAGGGGGCCGTGCAGCCCCCTCCAACGTAAACTAGCCCCGGGAAGGTGGTCGTCCCCAGGGCTGCGGGGGGCGGGCTGTACATATGAATTATGATTAATGCCTCGGGGAGGTAGTAGTCCCCAGGGCTGTGGGAGGGCCAGGCGACCCCCTGCATCTATTTAGTTTAAAGCCCTGGGGAGGTGGCAGACCCCAGGCTGCATGAAGACTTTGTGCCCCCCCACAATCAATGTATTTAAAGCCCCAGGAAGGTGGCAGTCACCAGGGCTGCAAGGGGGGGGTGGGCGGACCCCCCCATTCAAAATACCAATGCCCCTGGGACCTGGCCCACCCAGGGGCTGCATTTAAACAAGTGATGCAGCCGGCGGTTGTTTTTTTGTTTTTGATTTTCAGGTGGATCTGCCATGTCTCCCACCGATTTCTTTTTTTTAATGCTTTTTTGCTCTGGAGGGGTCCCTATGGGACCCCAGCACCAGAGCTAAGTGGTCAGGATGTCTCTACCCTGGCCCCTTTCCTTTTTTAAACCTTTTGTTTCTGGGACTCAGCTGAAGCAACGTGGCTGCCAACACTTCCTTGCTGAAGTATTGGCAGCCAATCAGATCTCAGCATGAGATTAGGAGAGTTTGTGGACCCTTCGCGTCCCTATAAATTAGTTTTTTCTTTATTTACTCAAAAACTACTGAATAGAGTTATACCAAATAACAAAAAGGAGGCTTCCTGGACAAAGAGCTACATTTCTGCAAATTTGGTGAAATTCCATCCAGTGGTTAGGGTGCTATTCCTTTTTTAAAAACCCTATGGAAAAATGCATAGGGAAATAGCCTTTTGGGCCCCCCCACACACTTTTTCTTGGTCCCTGCTTGACGGATCACGCTGAAACATTCCAGACAGACGCTGATGTGAGCGTTGTATTTTTGGGGAAATTTTGTGAAGCTTCATCAAACTGACCCAAAGTTATTAGCAAGACAAAAAATGCTTCTCTATAGAAACTAGGTCCTAACTATAACTACATAATGGCAGCCACTAGGACGTATATATATATATATATGTATATATATATATATATATATATACACATATGTGTATATATATATATATATATATATATGTACGTATATTTATATATATACACACTCCTTTAACGGTGTGTACAGTTTAAAGTTTACGTAAAAAGTCATGAAATGTTTGGACACTTCAAGCAAAGAAGGATAACGTTTTCTGGCTTCTCACAATTTTTCTGATGGCAAAGATGCAGGCCTATCCTGCCACAGGCGATCCCATGAAAGGGGTATCCTTTAGCGTGAAGGACTGTTTTCAAAAGTGGCAGGCTGGAACCCTCCTCACAGTAAGCACATGGGTGATGGGGGACCAGGAGGTCCTTGTACCAACCACGGAATGGCTACCCAAAGTAACGAAGGCAGCGTTGCTTTGTAAGTAGCAAAAACGATTTCGCGTTAGTAGTGTGTCAAACAAGTGAAGTAACCGCGACGCTAAATCTAAGTATATCTGTGTTTTGATGCTGTACATAAATCCTTTACAATGCAAAGACTGTCCAATATGTTTTTATGGGCTGGGGGATAATTGGAAACGTAATCAATATTTCACAATCAGCCATTTTGTGAAAATTCATGTTTTATCCTTGAAAAATATACTTTGGCTCCTCGGGCTCAAGGCTGACAAAATCTGAGCTCCAAAAGGAAGAAACCCTGTCTTCTCGGGGTGTGCAGGCGCACCGCTGCTCAGAGAATCTGTCAGCTGGAGGAGACTGCAGAGAGCAAAATACACTTGTCAGTCTGCATTTGTTTTCCCCATAATAAAGATCATTTATCAAGATAGCTATGTCGAAAGAAATTTTAACGACAACGCATCAAAGACGCTGAGAAAGTCTGCAGCACATGTAGCCACGGGAGGGCGCCCTTCTCCCACATTTGGGAATATTCCCTCTTATAAGTGCTTTTCAAAGTTGGGAGAAGTAGGCATTTAATAATATTGTGTCTGGGTTACGGAACCCCTCAGGACCCGGTGATCATGTACCAGCTGCACTATTGACAGTGACGCCCCTACCTATAAAGACAGTTTCAGCTCCCTTGTTTTTAATCTTTATTTAAGAAAAAAAAAACAGACAGGAATAAACCATGTTTAGTAGGCCTTCTCAGCTAAAAACGTAATTAAACAAACACAGTGCCCTTAGGCTTGCCTTTTGCCGTGGTTGCGAATTGCTGCTATTCGTTCAAAGTAAAGTGCACCAGATAAGATCCAACAATGCGATTGTTCTCCAAACTGTAATTGGCATGCGCGCGCACCCTGAATAGATAACTGCACACTGTGACATTTATCATTTATAAATTATGATTGCAGTTTTTTTAGCCTTGCACTTTAACGCGAGATAAGCATCACATCTACTGGGTGTGCGTACATATTAGATAGGGTTTGGAGGAATCAAACGTACGTTTACAGACGTTGCACTTCATGTAAGTTTCAAGGCTTTTTTTCTCACCTCTTTGCATTTATTAAAACTACTCGCTGATGGGAGAATCGTTCTGCTCCCGCCGTGTTTGTTGGATTAACAGCTTTGCATTTGTTGGTTTTCTTCGAGCCAGCCCTCCCTTGAGCTTCTTAACTCCCATGAACTGGAGCTCGGTGGGTTACTACTTTGGGTATCTCCATTTGCAACTAGAGTAGCGCCAGACTAATGTAAGGAGTTAGCCTCACCCAGCCCCAAACCCCTGCCACCTGTCAACCAATTACGTGCCTCTTAACTAAAAAAGTAGAAAGTTGAAATTCTGCTCCTAACTAAAGACGTCACAGAGGGTCGTTATCCTCCAATGACAATACATTCTCACACTGACATACTTTCCCACCGCGTTTTATTTGCAAATCAAGAAGTAACTCTAGTCCCCACTTCGAAATCCCCAAGTTGGAGAGAAGCTCTGCTTCGAAGCACCCCTTTGCAAGTATGTCTCGGAAGATATGGTACTCTTTGTTCCAATGCACAATCATCACCTTGCTACCTCCCTGTAAAGTCGGAAGCTTTGTAGTTTTAATCTTGCTTTATTTGTAAGTTACAATTAATAAAAAGGCTTGCCAAACTGTCGTGGTCGCTGCGTGTCTCTCTCCAATTCCGATCTGCAACTCCCTTAGAATCGGAATGCAGCCACGCAACAACCACGCGCGCACACCCTCCGTAGGTTCGAACAAAGTAGCTTGTCGCTAATTCTTGTAAAGTCGGAAGATTTGTAGTTTTAATCTTGCTTTATTTGTAAGTTACAATTAATAAAAAGGCTTGCCAAACTGTTGTGGTCGCTGCGTGTCTCTCTCCAACTCCGATCTGCAACTCCCTTAGAATCGGAATGCAGCCACGCAGCAACCACGCGCTAACACAACATTCTAAATTGAATAACAAATCAAATATCAACATAACACTCCCTAACAGAGTTGAAGTTCAACCTAAATAACCATATAAGATTTGCTTACCATGACTTAGCATGGTAAAATGTAGCCACATATTCTCCGGAACCATTCTGAATCTGATTTAAATTGCCGATATTCCTAACTTTCTGATCTCTTTGACCAAAGAATCAGATTTTCACACTTGGAATTACCAGTCAATGTTGTCTGGCCTGGTAAAATGGCACATGTATGTGGGGTAGCATTGAACAGGAAGTTGTCATGTACAAACCGGAAGGGGAGAACATTTCCCATCTACCATCACCAACAGTGCACTAGAGAACCTGTCAGGGTGTTTTGTGATTGATACTTAAGCCTTCTGCTGTGATGAAGCCTGCCTTGGGAAGGTTCAACCCGATGCCACATCCACAGCAGCTAGCGTAGACTTCTCAATCCAGTTAAATCTGGATCGCATTCAGTGCAGTAGCTACTGCAATTCATTACTGTGGCCTAGGAGCGTATGTGAAAAGTAAAATGTAGCAAGTGTTAACTACAATCTCTTGTAGCATAGGTGGTGAACCTGGAAGTATTCTCCTTTGTAAATCATGTGAAAGGTGAGGGGGGAACTGGGGCAGGAGATGGATCGCGAATGGCAAGCAGAGCTTCCGAGAATTGAAGCAAGGTGTCTAAGTCCCTGGCAGCTGGGTGAAGGACCAGCATCAGAACTGGGGCTCCGAACCTGGGAGGAAGATGTGTGCCACATCATCACATCCAGGAGCAGTGCTTGATTTTTAAAAGAATGAGTGCTGGTGCCCAAAGCTCTGCTCAGAATGCTGCATGCGGCGCTATTAAATATCGGCACAACAAATACTAAGTTTACGTAGTCTTGAATCCACATCATGCCCTTGTAATCCAATACCGGGCAACCCCTGCTCATTTATCTCACTCTTGCTTTGTTCGCTTGTGACTATTTTCCATCTCTCTCTTCAACCTTTCTTTCCCCTATGCATGTTTTTTTTCACTCCCCCGTTCTAGGTAAATGTTTGATGAGGAAAAATAAGTGCCGGTGCACAAAGATGAATGCTAGTGGGTCCCACCTGCAACTACCAGCTCAGATTAACCACTGCTTACAGGTGAAAAGGGCATTAAAAGTAGAGCAGATGCTGGAAGTGTTGAAGAGCGAGGTGAGACTAACAAACACCAACTTACCTGTCTACTTACAGATCCGTCCTATTCGAGCCTTAGACTGAACTAGTTGTCTAAAGAGGTCCCTATGATGTTGTGAACATGACTATTGGGATTGCCTGATGATGACTTTGGCATTGTCTTGTGTACCTGTTCCTCCCCTGGAGGCAAGGATGGCTGTAATTTTCACTAGCAAAGCTTTGTGAAGTTTACAAACTTTGCACTTCATAAGATTTAAAAAGTTATTTACCCATTCACCTTTATTATGACTATTGTTCATTGTTTCAATTTGCCTTACGCCCAGTTGCCCCACCTCAGCGCCATGTTCATTGTTTAAGAACCTTCTCTTTCATCAATTTTGCATCAACCTCTCCTCCTTTCAGCTTCTTTGTTTTCATATATCCTAATCTTTGGGGTAGTTCTTTCTCATGCATCAGTTGACCTCTAGAGGAACATCTATTTTAAGTAACTCACCTAGTCCAATCCCGGTTGCCCAGTCAATCAACTATTTGGATCCTAGTTGTGAACTTGAACTGAATAAAGATGGCACAGAGGGTAGGTGTCTTCAAAGGGACTTATATTCATATTGACATAATTTTCCACAACTTCGCTTCCTTAGCAATGATGGTCACTGATGAACTTTGTTGGGACCCACCATTGGCATGTGCTTTGCCTGGGCCACACCTTTCCTCAAGCTGACCTCAACAGTGGCTGACACCAGGGAGCGGGTTTAGAAATCCTCAGATGCGTTGCATCGGAGGATTTTAAAAAAATGAAAACCCCCCGGGAGACACGGAAGATGTCTCCCCCTGCCTCCCACCCGCCCCTTTGTGAAATCAGTGCACTGCGCGGCACACTGATGACAGTATCTGTCTTTCTGCTCCGGTGGGGAAAACAGGCCCAAACGGGGCTCCCTGATGTTCCGGAAAGCCTTGTTTGAAAGGGGAGATTCTCCCCTTTCAAACTAAGCCTTCCTGAACAGTCTTCCTAGCCCCTGATCGCAGGAAACCCCATTAGACACCAGCGATTTCGCTTGGGAGGGTCGGCCCACTCGGTAAACGGGCCGGCCCCCACTGGGGGCATTACATTTTTTTTTTACAAATGTAGATTTACCCGGGGTGGGGGGCGCGATCCTGCCCCACAGGGGTTTAAAAAAATATTTTTAAAAATAATAATAATAAAAAAAGGAAATTGACAGGGGGTTGCTCGTGAGTAGGGCGATCCACTGTGGGGGCAATACATCTTTTAATAGTTGTATGGTTTCCCTGGGGGCCACATTGGCCCCCAAGGAAACCATACAGCTATTAAAAAAAAAAAAACATATATATATATATATATATATATATATATATTTACACATATCTATGAAGATATAGCTATATAGATAGATGTATCTATATATATATATATATATCTATCTATATATAGAGCTTTATATATATATATATATATATATATATATATATAACCAAGCAGCTCCACTACAGAGCAAGGGGCACTCTTGGATTCCACTTCCTCACCCCAGCATGACGCGTTTCGGCAAAGTGCCTTTTTCAGATGCCGGTAATTACGGGACACACGCCTACTAGTGTTTAAATACGTTTTTACTCCTCCTTCAATTCGTTCATGATTGCAAACAGACTTCATTTCCCATAATGCACCAAGAGTGGTAGCATATCCAGATTCCACAACTTTCTGTCACCAAAATGTGAGAAAAAAGTGTTTTTTTGCCAAATATTGAGGTTTGTAAAGATTCTGGGCCACAGAACCTGGTGAGAGTGCCACAAGTTACCCCATCCTGGGTTCCCCTAGGTGTCTAGTTTTCAAATATGCACAGATTTGTTAGGTTTTCCTAGGTACCGGCTGAGCTAGAGACCAGAATCCACAGCTAGACACTTTCCAAAAAGCACCTCAGTTTTCAATGTAAAAATTTGATGTGTCCATGGTGCGTTTTGGGGCGTTTACTGTTGCTGGCACTGGGCCTACCCACACAAGTGAGGTACCATTTTTATCAGGAGACTTGGGAGAATGCTGGGTGGAAGGAAATGTGTTGCTCTTCTCAGATTTCAGTATTTTCCATCACCGAAATATAAAGAAAAAGTGATTTTTTTGTCAAAATTTTAGGTTTGCAAAGGATTCTGGGTAAAAGAACCTGGTAAGAGCACTACAAGTTACACCATTCTGAATTCCCCTAGAGGTCTAGTTTTCAAAAATGTATAGGTTTGCTAGGTTTCCCTAGGTACCGGCTGAGCTAGAGGCCAAAATCCACAGATAGGCCCTTTGCAAAAAACACATCCGTTTTCATTGGAAAAATGGGATATGTCCATGTTATGTTTTGGGGCATTTCCTATTGCGGGCACTAAGCTTACCCACACAAGTGAGGTACCATTTTTATCAGGAGACTTGGGGGAGCGCTGGGTGGAACTTTGCAGCACAAAAATATGAGGGAAAAGTGTATTTTTGCCAAATTTTGAGGTTTGCAAAGGATTCTGGGTAACAGAACCTGGTGATAGCCCCACAAGTCACCCCATCCTGGATTCTTAGAGACCTTCCCTGGCCACAGGGCCCTTGGTACCAGGGGTACCTTTTACAAGGGACTTATCTGTGTGTAAGGGCTGTGCAAATTGTGGAGACAAAGCTACATTTTTAGGGAAAGAACACTGGTGCTGGGGCCTGGTTAGCAGGGTACCAGCACACTTTCAATGAAAGCTGGCATCAACAAAAGGCAAAAGGTTAGGGGGTAACCATGCCAACAGTGGCATTTTCCCACACCTATTTTTCACTTTTGATATTTCACCAAATGAATTGCTGTACACCCGGTATACACAGAAAACCCAGTGCAAGGTGCAGCTCCTTTATTGGCTCTGGGTACCTTGGGTTCTTGATGACCCTACGAGCCCTATATATCCCTGCAACCAGAAGAGTCCAGCAGACGTAACAGTATTTCTTTTGAAAATATGACATCGCAGGAAAAAGTTACAGAGTAAAACGTGGAGAAAAATGGCTGTTTGTTCACCTCATTTTCAATAATATTTAATTTCACCTGTTATTTTCTGTAGGAAAACCTTGTAGGATCTACACAAATGACCCCTTGTTAAATTCAGAATTTTGTCTACTTTTCAGAAATGTTTAGCTGTCCGAGATCCAGCATTGGTTTCACACCCATTTCTGTCACTAACTGGATGCTAAAAGCACAAAAAATAGTAGAAATGGGGCATGTCCCAGTAAAATGCCAAAATTGGTTTGAAAAGTGTGGTTTTCTGATTGAAGTCTGCCTGTTCCTGAAAGCTGGGAAGATGGTGATTTTAGCACCGTAAACCCTTTGTTGATGCCATTTTCAGGGAAAAAACACATGCTTTCTTCTGCAGCCCTTTTTTTCCAATTTTTCTGTAAAAAGAAAACTTTAGCTGTATTTTAGCTAATTTCTTGCTGTCCTCCAGGGGAACCCACAAACTCTGGGTACCTTTAGAAGCACAAGGACATTGGAAAAAAGGACGCAAATTTGGCATGGATAGCTTATGTGGACAAACAGTTATGAAGGCCTAAGCACAAACTACCCCAAATAGCCAAAAAAGGACTCAGCATGGGGTTGGGGGAGAAGGCCCAGAAGCTAAGGGGTTAATTTGGTAGGTTTTTCCCTCTTCAGCACTCAAAATGGTCAGGAATGTAAAAATTGCAAAATCTATCATCTTTGCAAAACTTTGTCTGCAGGTGAAAATTTCTACAAAAATCGTTGAATTTTACCACAAAATCAATTTTATGCAAAAGATTTTTGCAACAAACTGTTTTATTGGCATTTTTTTGTTACACCTATTTTTACGAAATTCTTTCCTGGTAGGTATGCAAAGTTTTCACATTAAAAAAAAAACTCCATAATTGTGTGCAGGAAAAGCCTTGTATCTTCCAACAGCACTCATTACACATACTATTTATCAAAAATGACATATGGCCGGTTTTGCAAAAATAGTAAAATCTTTGCAAAGATGCATTTGTACTAGATCCGTTTTTATTTCCATAACTATACTTCTGCTTAAGACAAATCTCAAACACTGTATCGCTCCAATTTAGAGAGTGATTAATCCACATTCCCACCCAGAATATGGCTTCTCTCCTGTCTTTGCCAGAAATAAATCCACACTTCGTTCGAGGGTGTGCAGAGTTTATGAATACACACAAACTCAGAAGGTTTTGGGTGTACACCAACTTGCCATGGGATTTTCACCATGAAACACCCATTCAAATTAAATGCGTGCAGATTTACTCCCATAGATCACTGCATCACACTAGTGTAATTTTAAGTGTGGGTAAATGAACTTATGAATGTGTGTTCTTGTTTTGTGAACTCGTAACGTGAATTTACACATACAAATCATGGTATTTTTCCACTGCAGTTTGAAATAGGTGTGAATATGTATTACTGAATCATTTTCATTTGTCTATAAAATACCAGGACTATTATTAAAATACTCATAACAAATACTATGTCAATATAAAATAAACACTTTACATTTATCCCATAATTAATTTGGTTGCACCCAGTAATAAACATGTAATTTAATCCTCATAAACATAAACAGTTTACAAACCTTTCAAATATTTATTTAAACATCTTAAAAATGCTGGACAGTGAGTCCAGTCCAATGTTTATTAAACTAGCACGTGCCTTCTGTAGAGTTGATATATGGCCCCTATTCTTTAGGTTTCTTTTTACAGACCACTCTTAAGAAGAAGGCTGGAGAAGACCCAGACCAGCTTTTACACAAATATTTCTGAATTCACGATGAGGGACCTACAGCATGTGGTGTAATATGGTCTAAGCAAAAGCTCCACAGATAGGCAATGGGGCACCAGGGCTCACAGATAATTGTTGAAATATTTTTTAACATAGATAAGATTCATATGAGATGCAAAACATCCTTGATCTCTTCATACTGCTTAAACAGACTTAAAAATGAGCAACTAAAGTAAGATTCCTGAATTTTGCAGTAGTCACAAATAAGACGTAGAAGCAAGGGGAGACTTGACACACACAATACATATTTTACATGTTAATACATTCACCTAGCTACTTTAATTTCACTTACAATAGTCTGCTTATTATTTCACAAATAAATATATTTTGGTGTAAAGTTAGAGATGTTGGAGATGATCAACACAACTGCCTTCCGAAACTTCCTCCCGTTCGCCCACCCACAAATCTGAGCACCAATCTTCACTTGTGGCACAACCTTCCCCTGGCAGTCTTTGAGCAATGGTGAGAGTGGCTGACCCTTCCTCACTATAACATTTCTGTACAGCTTTCATTGTAGCTGGTTTATGGTAGAACCAGAGGCGGCTCCTCCGTTAGGGTGGAGGAGTGTACCGCCCTGCGAGCAGCGGCAGATTCAAAACCTTTACAAGAAAACAGTAATAAACTACATTTATTATCATTTCCTTTTAAAGGGGCGGGGCCACGGGGGTGACGAGCAGTGTGGGGGAATGCACAGTTCCCTCTCTCAGAGCGCATGTTTGTTTGACCGGCTGTCTCGGGCTGGCCAAACACACATGTGCAGTAGGCTCTCTCCAGCCCAGTGACACATTTGCCCAGGCTGGGTGCTCCCAGCCAATCCTGACGCTGCTCTGAGCAGTGTCAGATTTGGCTGCAGTGAAGGCTGGGAGCCAGTGCCTGTAGCGACGAAGAAGAGGACAGAGTAGCGGAGCTGCGCAGCGGCAAGCAGGTAAGTGCTCTTTTAAAAAAAATAATGTAATGCTTATTAAACCCCTTCCCCACTCTGCACGCCGCCCCTTCCACGCCCCGCAAGCAACAACTGGGTAGCACATCGTCCCAAAATGGCATTCCCAGGAAAAAATTTAAATAATAAAATAACCCAGATTTGTAAGCAAATTTACATTCCCACATTATTACCTTCTGGTTAAAACAAACGCTCTTAGAGCCACGCCTCTGTTTGTGTTATCAAGATAAAGTTTCAATAATATACTCACGCAGTAGATCATAAATCTTTTGAATACTAAGAAATGGCTGCAGTTTTACTATTACACTAAAATCCTGTAGTAATTGTCACACAAACGGCTTCTAGGGGACATATCAAGTAGTAAATCAATCCTCCATCCTGAAATCCCCGAGTTTCAGGAAAGCTCTACTTTAAAGCGCTCTATTAAAATTGCCCCCTAAGAATTTGTATCCCACTCCCAGGCCACATTCACTCATTTTGACTGCTAAATAATTCCAGGGAATAATTCAAAACGGAACCCTGATTCTGGATCAGCGTGTCAGGGCCCGTGATTTCTTTGGGAAATGCTAGGCACTTTCCATTCGTGAAACCAATATATCTAACTCCCCATACTTGCCAAATTAAGTAGATTTGAAGTGAAGTTAATAAGGATATAACTATATTTGTTTATGTGACATAGGACTGAGTATTAACACAAAGCACAGATTTTCAGTGGATATCGAGATCGACATATGTTTAATGGATTTTAGGCGTTTTTTGTATGTAAGGCCCTCTGATGCTAGGGTTCAAGATGTACTGGTGTCATATACCACCAAGCACTTATTTAATAAGATGGCCTTTCAAGTTGAATGAAAACAGATGACATAGAAGTCCCATCTCATGCTTGTTTGGTAAAGTTAATTGTGTCTGCATTTACCTCTTTTTCCCTACCTTGTGTCATAGACCTCTTTTAGAAGAGTGGAATAATAGGGTATGAGTTAAAAAAGGTGAATGTCCTGTTCACCCTCCTGTGCTTTATGCCTCTCCTTCTAGAGGGTGGCAAGGGAGGGAGTTCCTAGTAGCAGAACTGTTGTCAGCTCTCCCATCAATGACACCTATTTGTGAAACCCCACTCCAACCAAATCAGTTAAATGTCCCCCATGCACTGGGAGAAAACTTTCATCCAATCAAGAACATTTCGTACATGGATCCTGGAAGTGGGCCACAAACCAAGAGGTCATTTGTGATGACAGCTCTGCCCTGATGCCGTGGCATGGTGGGCCAACCCACCAAAAATAACTTCACCACCACATCAGCTCCTGCTATGCAGAATGGAGCCCATTCGATGGAATATTACCTGACGAACTATTTAATATTCTTAAACCCAAAATGGTGTACTTAGACTTTTGTGTTTGTCAGCTCAATCTAGAAACACAATGCAAATTAGTCATCAGTTTTATGGAGATCCACAGATGCCTAACATGGACTCTCTTCAATTCCTGACCTTTATGGATCTCATTAGGTCCCCTCCGTTTATGTGATGGTGTTAATTTCACAACCTTAGAATTCGAGTCAGGAATGAACACAGGTTCTGGTTCGAACATGAAAATCTCCTGAATTAAAGAGTGAACGAGGAATTGCAGTTCGGACACCAATGGTTATTCCTTATTCTGTTGCACAGCACCCCTGGAGACTCTCAGAAGCTGAAATCTCCAGGGAAAATAGTAAATATGAGAGGTGTGCAGTAATTCTGCAACCTTCATAGTTCAGGGTCAGTGCGATAACAAGTCTATTGGCCCCTCTGATATTATAGGCGTCTCTCAGTGAGCATCTTTCTGTCTTAGAGTTAGGTCAAAGTCTCTATTGTCGATATAGATCACTTTCCTGTATTGTAAGTTCAGAAGGTGTTTGCAAGTCTCAACGCATAGAAACCACTGGACATCATACTATTGACTCATTTATGTCACTGCACAAAATGACAATGCTTGTTTTTTCGCACTGACCTACACCTTGTCATTGATTCAACCTTTCACAATGCTACTTCTCAACAAATCTTGGTATGTGCAATGTGATTTGTTTATGTAAAAAAAGTCCTAGGAGGAAGGAGGGGTACTGGGAGGCGGTGGGCAGGGCTAGATGGGTGGCAGGCGCAATTGGGAATGGGGGAAAAGGAATGAACAGAAAAAGAAAGGAGGCAAAAAGCAGGAGAACGCACTCAGAAAAATGGAAGGAAAGGAGGGAGAAAGCAGTGAAAATGAGGCAGAAAGCAGGAGAAAGCTCGCAGAAAAACAGGGGGATAGGAGGAGAAGGTAGGGAGAATTAGGCAGCAAACAGGAGAGAGCAATGCAGCAGAAGGGGAGAGCTGTCCTGGGACCTGGCATATTGTTTTACTAATTAATATGTAGCCACATGGACTAACAGAAAGCTAAGCCCTGTAGATGCTGTGGCCTTCTTAAGGAGAACATTGGCAGCTAAGTTAAGAAGAAACACCAGGGTGATATGTGTTAACCATTTGTGAACTAGATCTTTGACAGCTATTTAGGTCAAAATCTACTCCAAGCTGGAAAATGTAAATATGAACTGTGGAGTTGGAGTACTTTAGATCAGTGGTCTTTAAACTTTTCAATACTGTGCCCTCCAATGGCGGTTACTTCTTGAGGGCGGAGGAGCATGATCCCACCCACTGTGAGACATGCAGGAAAAAATGAAATGCAATGGAAAGATTTCATTGCTATTTTATTTTTACGGTAGTGCGCACTGCAGCAGCGCCACCTCCGAGTCCAGCGTCATGCTGGGCGTGTCCTCTGCTGCCGATTAGCAGCAGAGAACTGAACAAGGCTGACTGGATACATCAAAGTGTGCATGTCACGTTGTTTTGCGCTGGACAAAGTGACATGTACACTTTGAGCTCTCCACTGAGCTGCCTCAAGAAGCTGGATGAAGACCAAGCATATGCCCCCAGGGCCTGGAGGAGAATCCAGCCAGCCTGCCCCATCCAATCCTGAAGCTTCTCTCATGCTGGTTAACAGCATGAGAGCAACGTCTAGATTGGATAGGGGAGCTCTTCATGCAATGGGGAAGAAAAAGAACACCAAGGAGAACATGCCACCCATGGGTGAGTGCTGTTTTATTTTATTAGATAGGTGTAATGCATGGAAGTGTAGTGGTTGTGCCTTATGCGGTAGTTAGTGTTATGTTTTTATTTGGGCTTTTGGAGGGAGGGCCTTTTTTATTTTGGGCTCATGGAGGGAGGGTTGGTTTACTTAGGGGTTTAGGAGGGAGTTTTTGGAGGGGGGGTGTTTTATTCTGTTTTCTTTTGGTAAGTGGTGGGCACTTCACTCGCACCACCTCTTTCAAAGGGTACCAGCCACCCCTGGTGTCACCTGTATCCACTGTGTAAGTAAAAACCATAAGGGTCCCCCAGGATGACCAACATATTTTCACCTAATTAGTCTTTGAAATTGGCAGCTCTCAACATATTTATTACTTCAAATATTGCTGTTATATTCAATATCCTTTTAAAAATAGAATCTATACAATCAAATACATGATTGTCAGCAATCTAGAGGCAGCCAAGGTTTGCCAAAAGTGTAAAAGTACCTATAGTGTGATTCTTTATCAAAAATTGGGGAATGGCCAGCTGTGGTTTCTTCTCGAGGGCAGGGGAGTGTCACCCTCCACCCACTGTGAGCAGTGAAGGAAAAATAGAATGGCAATGAAAAGATTTCAGCAAAGGACTGCCTCTGCTTCCAGCACTGGATGCTCCAAAGTGTGCAAGTCACTTTGACTGGCTGTTTTGCTCTTGTCAAAGTGACATGGGCACTGTGAAGCTCTCCGCTCAGCTGTCTTAAGACAGCTGGGAGGAGACCAGACACAGGCCTCTAGGGCCTTAAGGAGCATTCGGCCAGGATGCTACATCTAATGCAGATGCTTCTCTCATGCTGGTTAACAGCATGAGAGAAGCATCTGGATTGGTTAGGGGAGTTCTTCCTTTATCAAAGAGCAGAAGACCACGGAGGAGGACACACAGGCAGTGGGTAAGTGCCATTTTTTAAGAATGTGTAATGCATGTGTGTAATGCATACGTGTAATGGATGTAAGCGTGTAGAGCATGTAAGTGTAGTAGTTGTGTTTATGTTATAGTTGGTTTTATTTGGGCTTTTGGAGGGAGGGGTGGTTTACTTTGGGGTTTTGGACAGAAGGGGTGTTTTTTTTTGCAAAGTGGTGGGGCACGTCACTCTCCCACCACTTTGAAAGGGTACAAGCTGCCGCTGGTAGGCGCTCTTCCCTCCCTTCTACTTTGACACCTACTTCCAGCCAGGCCATGACGAAAAAATACATTGTTTATGGCCTATTACAGACTGCCAATCTGTATTTGATCACTAAAGCACAGCACTGCATTAAGCATAGCTGTTCCTTAGGGGCATTATAAAAGCTCCTCACGGCCAGAGACAGCGCCCAAAGCCCCTGAGATCATGGCCCCACTTCCTAATTTGACTACCTCTGCTTTGGAGTGAGGCATACTAAAATCCCCATCTCCCAAAATTCAAAACCCTCAAGGTATACAACAAAAGCAGCAATTCTAGATCCAGCTGCTCCATTTTGAGTACAGATCGTCTTACTTTGTCAAGAAAAAAGGTAAAAATATGTTTTCTGGACGATGGCTACAGCCTCCGGGAGGATTATGTGACTTTAGGTATTAAAACAAGGTTTAACTAGCAACAATGCCCCCTTTCTCAGTGTGGAGGTAATAGTAAGAGCCAATCCTGAACAAGGAAATACACGAGAGTGCTTTGTGCATTTTCCTCTGCTGTGGTATATTACCTCTCCATTCTGAGTTCCGAAGGTTGGAAGGGTTAATAAGAGAACAACACCATGTTTTCTCCAGCCCCAAAATGTAAGCCTCAAACTTTCTTTTGTAGCACGTTTCGTCAAATTTTATCGAGCAAAATTTGAGCGAAATGTCAGTGTAAAATATGTTCTAATACTTTTGACACTGATTCAGATGAAAAATCCTAATTGCACCCAAATCGTTATTACCATGCACATAGGAACGAGGGCCTAGAGTTTAGAAACCTTCTTTTCTCTTGAGACTTTTCCTAACTTTAAGAATTCATTGAGGACGTGCCTCTGAGGCAACATTATCAGCGAGAAGCAGACATTTCCCAACATAAGGCATCCTTGAAAATTTGTGGTGTGCTTGATCATCAGAGTGAAAGGGCAAAACATGGAGATAAGTCAGTTTTCCATTTATGTCCTGGAAAATCTGCCTTGTGACTCATGGGCTTGTTTGAAAAAGAGGCAACTGTTTCTAAACAATACTGTCTGTATGCAGCGAGGGGAGGGCGTTAGTTGCTGCGGCTTAAACACTTAGCACTTGATCATTAAGTACAGAACAATCCTGATTTTTGTCGGGAACTGTTTATCTTCAAGCAAACTTGGCGAAAATATAGGAAAAAAATTATAATTAAGTAGTGTCGATGCTAAATCTGTCTAATGGTGGGACACTCTGTCCACTGCGCGGGTTCTGGGTGGACCCACAGTGAAGTCAGTCTGTCTTGTTAATTTCACATCTTATTGTGTAATGCAGACTGTGCACAGGTTTCCATGTCCAAATGCACCATCGATCTCTAGATAAATTGTGTCGACGAGAATAACAGTTTTTTTCTTAGAGCCGTAAACTGATAAAGTCCAGGATTTATTTTAGTTCAATTTAAGGTCTTAAATTGTGCTTGCATTTTCAGAAAGCCAATAAAGTAATTGCTATGTTATGATTTGTGTAAGGCGGTCAAATACCTAAAAAAAACAGATGTCCTGGCGCTGAGAGAATCTATGCAGGCCAGGGATGGAATTATATCTTGTACAACCAAGTCTTTAGATCTTTTCTAAAGCACACCAAATCCTGTGTTTTGGGAAGAGTGAGCGAAAGATCGTTCCAAGGTTTGGTTGGCTCTTGCTTCTAAGAACGCCTTGACCGCACTCATGGTGGGATAAAATCTAGGAGTAGTCAGTAGGCGGGCGTCTGTTGAGCAAGCTCAGCACACGGGGAATATTTGTTAAATTCAGTCCTAGGGTAGGAAGGGCCTACCTCATAAACAGCCCACAAGAAGAAATTTGAAAATGATTCTTTTATGCAGTGGGAGCCCATACAGTCGGGCTAAGGTCGAAGAGGCAGAGCAAAGACATAACATGGAGACCCAAGGCCAGTTTTGCAACAGCACTTGGAATCCTCTGCAGCTTTTTTGTGAGTCTCCCAGGAAGACCCAGAAACAGAGAGTTGCAATAATCTAGGTGACTTAAAATCTTCGCCAATATTACAATACGATGGGTGGCTATAAGCAGGAGTGGTATGATCTTCTGAATTGTCCTCAGTAGGTGAAAGCAGGTAGATGGTTGACCTGCCTAGGCAACGATAATTCTGTCTGAAGGTAAAAGTTTTTCACAACATTAGCTGGACCTGGTGGGATGGGCCAGGAAGGAGGCCAAAAATCAGCCAGGAATGGGCGAGTTAGTTGAGACTGGTCAACCCAAATACCTCAGTCTTGTCCGGATTGAACTCGATTATTATTTTTGCACCAGAGTGAAACCGCCAACATGCACTAATGTAAGGATTCACAGGGTGAGGCACCCAACCTGTCCATGGCAAAAATCATTTGGGAATTATCTGCACAGTTCATGCAGCTGAGCCCTAAAGATGTGATCAGGTGTGCCAATGGATGAATATAAATGTTGAAAAAGGCTGGGCTTAACGCAGACCCCTGAGGCACGCCTTGGTGTATTGGCTTGAAATCTGACATAAATCGGGGCAAGTAGACCACTTGCATCTTTCCTTCAGATATGAGTTGACCACTGACTCGCTTAGATTAATTTAGGCATTCCATTCATCATTTTCTGTGCTGCCTTACTGGCAACCTAATAGGTTGAAGTGAGCTACAAAAGGTCTGAACCCTCAGTGCTATTGCAGACATTTTCAAAGCTACATAAAGCTGATGCAAGGAAGCAGAGGATGCTGTTTGATCACTTACTTGAGTAAGGGAGTCATGCCCTACAAGGGTCCGATGTCAGAGGTAATCAAATGAGCTCTAAGTTGATTAAGGGTCATTTACGTGCACAGGACCCACTATAGAAAGATTGTTGTCATTTTAGGTCTCACCAACAGACCAAATGGTTTCAACATGCACTTAGAGTAAGTTTAGTGTCTACCCTTTGCTCATGAGTCAACGTGTTCATTGTGTGGCACAGTTCCCTGCTTCTGCTTCAATTACTTTTTTCCTTATCGTCTCACCGTGTTTTCATTGGATGAGTTTGTATCCTTCCATTGCTTATGTCAAGACACTGAATTGCGGAACACGAGGGGCTCTTATTTCACCGTCTCTCTCTCTCTCTCTCTCTCTCTCTCTCTCTTTCGCTCTCTCTCTTTCTCTCTCTGTCTCTCTCCCCCTGCTCCTTGTTCTTTATGATTTTTCTCTTATCCTCCTGCTTTTTTATTTAAAACTTCGGTTCCCCCCAGCACCCATTTTCCTCATCATACTCTGTCCACCGCTCACTCTAATCCAACTGTAGGAGGCCATCTTAGAATTCTGTTAACCATTCCAAGTTATCTGCCTGTGGCACTGCATCCTTGCACACATGCGCTGTGCCCTCCTGGAATGCTTTATGGAAAAGTAGTCCAAGATGCCTAGCACGCATATGCATGGCTGCTAGTTTGAAACACTTTTTTTCAAGGTTTATGGAAAATCATTTTAAGGTGGCTGTCATGTAGTGCACATACACAAATGACAACCATCGGTTGAGAAAGAAAGTATTAGTAGAGTGAACAGGTCTGTACCCTGGTGTTATTGGCTTTGACAATTCTTGTTAAGAACTGGGCTTGCAGTTGCAGTAATAACACACAATGTTCTTTAGCACTTCTTGACATATGCAACTTTAGAATAAGCACGGTAGTGCCTCTCATTTCAGTTATTTTTAGGTCTGGCCTAAAGAAAGCTTCTGCTGTATCACCAGCTTCAGGAAAAAGCACTGGCAAAGTCAGTAGGTCTGTTTTTAGGTGCCAGCCTTTTGGCTTTGTCAATGCTTCTTGTATTTTATTTAAGTTTTTGTAAAATTGTATTATTTGGGGAGATGCTAGTCCCTTGCCATTATATTAAAAAAAAAACATTGATTGACCCATTCCCTAGTCCATCTTCAGCCTCAGACTTTAATGAGGAGAATGTCTGCACTGTCACAGTAGGATGTTTGGTTTGGTTACTTGCTGGAGAGTGGCTGCCTGCTGGGGTCATCATCAGTTCTGCCTGATGGTCTGACCTTCACATACTGAGAGGAGTGCGCATTCTCCCTCGAGCGTTAACATGGCCTTTCTTTGGTGCAGTGTTTAATTTGAGCCGGTAGTTTCCGGTGTGGGTCACGGCAATTATTTTTCAGGACCAGCACTTATTTTTCTGCCTCTAGCATTTACTGTGAGCAAAAGACACATGTGAGAAAAACAGAGTAAGAGAAAAACGAAAAAGCGTCACATTATAGAAAGCAGAAAGTTGCAAGGGGAAGGGAGTGGCTCTAAATGGATTAGAGAGGCCCAAAATGGCTTTAGGATTACACTGCATCAGTATTCCGTGCTCACACTTAATTGCAGCAGCCACGTGTTTCAGAAGAGCTTTGGGCACCGGCACGTTTTTATTTACAAATTAAGCACTGCTGTGGTGCCATCACTGACCCTCACAGCACAAAAAACACACAAATCTAAGCCAAACCCTTTAGCGCTGGGATTTTCTTTTCCATCTTCTATGAACCTATTGAGGGGCAGGTAGGTTTGGGGGTGACACTGAGAGCTGCGGTCTGCAAAGTCATCAGGTGGTAGGGATTGTCCTCCATCTCCATTCACGTTCGTGGCTCTTTTGGTGGGTAATGAGTACGAACTGTACCAGACGGGAGGTGGAAGACCTGTGGCGACTTAGGCTGTGAAAAATGCTCTGCGCTATAAGAAATTGCTTTTCGAATGGCATCAATCATTTTTAATGTTCTGTAGCATCCGCTGGGTTAATTGTTTCCCTAGCCCAATTATGGACACCCATAAACTCACTGAGCACAAATGTCACCCTCAAGAAAATGACCACAAAAATGCCATCAGTCAAAGTCTTTCCCGGGGACCTTCTGCAGTGAAGTTTTACAGCACACAAATATCTATCTAAACAATAAAAATAAGCATTATTACACAGTCTATGAATCTTTAGGCATAACACACATGAAATTGTCTGCCCATGTGAATATTACTATATGTATGCACATATGGGTGTGTTTATCTAGGGAGTTGTATGCCTTGCACGTAAAATTAATAAGTATAACGTTTTTCTGTGTGTATGTATACATACATATCGCTTTATACTTAGATTGTGGGTATGTCTCTATACATGTGTATCTTAAATTTTACTTGGGATATATAATTTTCTCTTTTTGACCGGTGCCTCAATTCTCTGACACATCCCAAACCTTTCTGACTACGATGGACTGCCAAGCAACCTCTCCAGACTCTTCACTCCTTTATCTAGTTCATCCAACTAACAGTTGCACATGTCCACCTCTATCAATAAACCCTCACAACGTTCCTCTATAAATCCACTTGAATCAATCGATCCCTCTCAAAGCAGTACAGTAAATACATGATATCTACTATCTTTTACCTCTAACCTTGGGTTGCAGAGTACTGTGCTACTAACTGCAATGCGCTTCAACGCCTCCTCAGGGATAGTAAGCACTATAGAAATACAATTTACAATTACACTAACATTTGCACAGTGTAGAGAAGAGGGCATTCTCTTTTTTTTGGAATGACGTGTGCCAGAGCTGACATCTGTCCTTCATCACGTGTGCACTGGGGGAGGCTCCACGTTGCTAGGCTACCTTTAGTAGTCATCTGATGTTATATCGTACACTGAGCAGCTAGTAGGGAAGAAGGGGGAAGTTGCCTCACTGCTGTGACATCAGATTATTGGAAAGCGAAGGTTCCTCAGAAGCTTCTCTCCACTCGTGTGCATTCTCGGCCCTCTGAATCTCCCTTCGATTCCCCCCATCATGGCTCTTGCATTGGAAGTCCTGTGTTCTTTGTCATGGTTTTGGCTGAATTGTTTGCCTAACCCCCCACCACACCCTAAAAAAAAAAAACTCTTGTTGGGGAGGAGCAATTTGTTGTGTGCCCTGTGGAGAAGCTTGCACACGCAGAGCACTACATATTTTTCTAAAAAAGAATAAATAAAGATTTCTTGCTTGCTGGTCCTGTGCACATTCTCCTGCCCTGCAATTCTAGTTTGTCTGCTGTATCCTTCACCATTATCACGAGGGCATGGTAAACAGACTGTCATGATTGGCAGAAAGGAGGTTGGGCGCGTGTACAGGGGCCTGCATTGGAAGCAAAGTAACATCTGAATTCCTTGTGGGATACATTTTCCTTAAATTACCCTCCTTTGCCCCCCTGTTGTGTTAACCCGACTAGAGTAATAAGGAGGCTGGAGAAGAGTAGTGCACGTGGTCAGGGGTAACTAGTAAAACTTGACTCGAGGCCCAGGGAGCTATCCCTCGTGCAGAACTGAACCCTGTGGCATTGGCTGTGCAAAATGTTCTGTGAGCCCAGTGTTTGCTTACAGGGTGGCTCATGAGGGGAGCCGCAGCGCAGGTGTTCTGCACGGTGGGGACACACAATCAAAATTTCACCTCTAGCAATTAATTAAAAAAAATTGCACTTGGAGTCGCCTTAAATCGAATCCCGGTTCACCAGATATTGTGAGAGATTTGTGCTTTTCAAGGTTCATTTCTCAAGGGTTTTCAGTGACTAAAAAAGGGCATGACAGAAGGCCCGGGTGCAGGGGGGTTATTGTAAGAAGGCGTCGATGATAAGTGTGCTCTGCAGTTTTTTTCAGGCACTTGTCAATAAATATCTTCACAAACTCAAGACCTGCACAGAATAACGGGTGCTCATGATTTCACACATATATCATCATCAATTGGGTAAAGTAGTTCATGATGTTGCATGTAGCGATGTTGTTGCATGTGGGAGTGTAGAGCAAACATTACATTGCCTCTGACCAACCCGTGTATGTAGTACACACTGAGCAAGGTTTCTAGGGATGACCTTTAGCCGCGTTTGTTGAGTGCGTAGTACAAGCTGCAGTCTGGCCATGAAGCACACTTGAATGTGAGTCACACAAGGCATGGTCTTTGGCAAACCCTCGTGCCTTTTCACACAGAGAAAGCGGGAGTACAGGAAACAGGCTGTGGCGATGAGCTGTATGTTACACCCTCGGATCTGGACTTTGGCTGGATTCTCTGAAGGTAGAGGAAGCAGGCATGTAGACGTGGCGTGCATTGTCAGTGTCTGGTCATGTCATGTACCTCATTTGTGATGGAAGCGATTACGTAATTTACAAAGTCATCTGCATTGTGATTTATGAGGGCACGAACACTGCACGGGGGTTATGATTGTGTAGCTAACCAAGACTAGAAAAAAATCAGTGTTTTTTAGATTTTTTATTCTAACATAAAATCCCTTCAAATAAACAGTTTTCAGTGATTTTGTAACATTATACTGGAGGGTGATATGTCATAACATTAGACAATTCTTATTTATTTTAACATGTGTGCATCAATGAGGAATTTCTTAAGTTTTGTCAAACCATGGCACATGGGTAGTGTGCAAAGGTCTTAGGCTATGTATACCTTGGGGTTCCCTAATACTTTGAAATTGTTGGGAACACAGTACTTAAGCCATTCATTTATTCTAAATGTGCATTTCTTCAATTTTTTTTGTCTCCTCTTCCACATCCAATGAGTCTGATTATGCTATTGTAAATCTTTTCATATGAGAAATCCAGTAGCATGTTACGCTGTCACATTTTATTTTTATATGCAAAGCACACTAGTTTATGAATATCCGTGCTATAGAACCATTGAAATAAATACATAAAAATACCATGTATCCCTTCTCCCATGCCCTCTCCGTATCATCACCTGCAGTGCCTTCAATTCGTTACCTACCGCAGTGCCATGTTCCCTCTGGGTACTATAATTCCTGCTGACAAGTTAATGTACTCAGGGACTAGCCTGCTGTAGGGACCAGTCTACTGAAATAACCTGTTTGTGTTGGCTACAGGACACAAAGTATGGCATTTGATCAAGTCACCAAATATACCCAATGCCCATGCTTGTACCGCTTATAGGTTTTCAATGCCAGATGTGTGCTGAGCACAGGGCACTGTACCCAGTGCTCTTTTCAGTGAGTTTGTGCACAATAGTGGTGAGTTTTCTTGTACATTCTACAGAAATAGTGTAATATTTAATATAACAGATATATCATGGTTGAAATATCAAATGATCGAAGATACAGTGAGTGGCAACATTGTCTGCAATTATGTTGTTAGCTAAGTATAAGATGAATATTAGGTACGGTTTAGCCAGGCCTGGATTGCAAGAATGGTGGTACTATGGCTTTTTTAGTACATTTCCTTATTGAAATGTTCATATTACATGAAAAACAACCGTAATGAAAGACAAAGTACTCCACAAAGTACTCCTCTCCAACATAAATACTATATTAAGTGGGCAACAATAAGGAACAAAAAAGAACTTAGGTAAGAATGAAATAAAATAAAAAATTGAAATCCAATAAGGAACAAAGAGCCATCTCACTTAACAAATACAGTTCAAGCAATGCCTAGTATAACCTACCCCCACACATAATATACGCCCAACAAACAAATGGATTAAATCACCAATCTCAAACATTTCAACCCAGAATCATACCATAGATGAAAGCACTCCAATCACCATCATAGTTGAGTGGATAAAAGAAGAATACAGCACACAAGAGGAATTTAGTTAAAATTCGAATAACCTCAAAAATGGACCCCAACTCTTGTGGAATACCTGGATTTGATCTTGAACCTTATAAATCTGGCGTTCATACATAGCTAAAAAAGTAAAGTTCAGCTAGCCATTCTTGATGTGTGGGCACCTATGCAGTATGCCAATGCTGTAAAATGCAGACCTTAGCTATCATAGGGGCTGTCGACATCCATCTTCACCAATGAGAATTCATAAATATCTGAAGCAACAAAAGTGTGTAACAAGGCCAGCTTGATCGACTTTCAAAAGGAATAAAACTAGAAACGCCAATATTTATCCAATACTGCCCATGACCAAAGTACATGAAACAAATCCATGCAACTTCTGGATACCTCTAACATGCTGCACTAGGAACCAGACAAACCATACATAGTTTGAAAGGAGACCAATATCAGTTTTGGAGGATTTTGAAATAGGTATCCTTTAAGTGTGCTTCTTTGAGTGAGCAATCATGATACTCTAAGATTTCTTTCCAGTCACCATCTGAGTACTCTACACCCAGCCGCTCCTGTCAATATGATTTAGCCCAAAGCAAGTATCATGTGAGTAGAGTTTGAGAGTGAGTGTGGTACATATTTGACATCCCTCTCCTAGTAAAGACCCACCACTTGAGGTAGTATGTAGGTAGTATGGCTATACATTTTACATTCAATTTAACAGTTGCTCTTGAGTCCTTTGAAATATATGCCCTCAATGAGGACTCAGACACCAGCTATATTATATATACACCTTACCTTACCTTACCATCTTCTTTATTTCAGTCTATCGTGCCCGACTGCTGCCAGGGTGCTTTTAGGCAGTGTTAGTGAGCTCACTGGAAGATTTGCTGTTAAAGGAACTAATCATGCTAGGTGACTTCGCGTTTGGCAAACGACCCGGTTGGCCGTAAAGTTCATAGCTATTGGATACTATATCATTATTCGGACTTTATTAGATGGTTAAGGGTCCCACGCACATTGCTGGATATACTACTGATCTGATTTTTACCACTACAGAGCTAGTAAATCTATTGAACAGTCTATGCTCACATGGGCTGATCACCAGCTGTTGCTCTGAAACCACATACTTTCTCTCAGCCTAGGGAACGGTAGGGACATGCAACTGGCCTAAAGTCGGTATGTCAGGTATTGTCCTCAAAGGATGGAGAAGGAGGTGGTTAAACCGCCACAGGTAAACCTAATTTTGCCCCCCTCCATAAAAAGCAATCATAGAACTAATTCCCTGTTAACAACTGTATCTAAATTTAGGGAGAGGGTTCTTGCACGCTGGCTGTCTAGCCAACTTGAAGACAATTCTGTTGTAGATTTCAGTCAGATGGGTTTTAAGAGAGGACTGGTTGCCCTACCAAATGATCTTAGATTGTATCTTAAACATTTGATGCGTTTGACGCCATCCTCATTAGGCATATTGAGGAGGTAGGTCTGGAGGGGAATGCAGGTGCACAGTTTGTATCCCTTCTTATTAGAAAGTCACTTCACCTTTAAAATTCACAACTGCAGCTAGTCAAGTTGGGGGGGAGTCCTTTAAAGTTCATCACTTACTCACCCCTCCTTCTGTTCAACATCCATCTCTATCCACTCTCAACTACAACTAAGGGTCTTTGCTTCAGAGCAGTCTCCTACACGGGTGACATCCAACTCTTCTTGAGGATGGATGAGCCAGCGTTAGAAATCGCCATAAATCAGGCTAGTTTACACTGAATTACTGCTAAATGTTGGAGACATAATGCTTCTAAATCAGAGATACTGTTGTTGAGCGCTTGATGTGTTACCATCTAGCGATTCTGCATGGATACGGCACCTGTTCTGCAGACACAATAAAGAACCTTGGGTTCTACTTCTGGTCTGGTCAGAAGACCTGTCCTTAACCCAGATCAGTTCCGTTGCCTCAGCGTACTACTACCGAATGAGGACCCTTAAGAACGTTCTTCCCTTTGCTCTTGCACATTTAAGAGCCTATGTGATCAATGAGGCAGTTGTCTCCTAACTGAACTACAACAATCCATTTTAGCTTGGTCTCCCCTAGCAGCTTATGTATAAAGCGTGCAGTGTTTTCAAAACATGGCAGTGCGGCTTGTTTTTCATTTGAGAAAGTCTGACAAGGAGAAGTTGGCTCGACAGACTGCACAGGTTGCCAGTATCTCAACGGATGTCATGTAAAGTGCACTGTTCTTGTCACAAGCCTTTTTATGGGTCTGCTCTTTTACAATAAAGGTCCTTTTTGACCAGGCGCATCCCCAAGCATGCTCTTCAGTCTGCTACATTGCCTCTGCGTGGTGGGCCTCTGTATTCAAAGGTATAATTTTGTGACGCTCTTGTTTAGTACTCGTGTCATCATTGCATCTAATGCACAACTTTGAACATTTCAGGAATGTTCCCAACCCACCTTTCAGATAAATATGGCTGCTTAGTTAGAGTTTTCAGTTCCCTCACCTCCACGATGCACTTGGGGAGTGTTTGTTCTGTATAGCATTTTAATTATTTTTTTCGATGTGGAGTTATATGCCCTGTGTACTTTATGCTTATATTCCCTGCATTTATATAGTATGTGCAACCCACAACAATATTTTGACGTAGAGTTTATATATATGTGACTTTTTTCAAACATAAATTACATTCTAAAAAACAATTTTAATAGGCAATATTTGCCTGCAGGCCATTAGAGTAAAAGTGCCTAGAAATCAGAAGCCCTTAGATTCTTAGCCCACATTGTAATGTTGGGGTACATGCAGTTTGATTCCAGAGGGGCCTTGCCATCACGGATGAAGCACCAACTTACAACTATTCTCAGTGAGCCCCTAAACTTGCAGTGGCACCCCTCACCAATGAAGCACCAACTTACAACTAATCTCAGTGAGCCCCTAAACTTGCAGTGGCACCCCTCACCAATGAAGCACCAACTTACAACTATTCTCAGTGAGCCCCTAAACTTGCAGTGGCACCCCTCACCAATGAAGCACCAACTTACAACTATTCTCAGTGAGCACCTAAACTTGTAGTGGCACTAAAGAACTGTGGCTACGAATAATGGTGTTTGAGCCCACATATCAGTCAGTTGTGGGCCCTTATGTTAGGTCTGCTCTATTTCAAGGTCATTTCGGACAAGTAAAAACTGTAAAGTTCATGCCCTATGGTTGTTGTTTGTTAACAGCAGTACATGAAAAGAAGCAACAATGTCCTGAGAACATTGATTTGGAAAATGGCGGACAAGTGCCCGTTGATCTTGATGTGTCACAGCAGGTTGAAAGGAAATGCGTCTCTTGCAAGTCTGGGGGGAAATGTTTTGACAATTATGTATCCATCCTCTTTCATTTACCAGCTTGATAAAATATTTGAGGGTTGGAGACAGGGTTGTTGTAAGTATTGTTTACTTCTGCCTATCCAAGGCAAACATAACTTCTTTCTTGATCACTGAGGGAGCTAGTCTCAAACAAAGAATGATCCTTCAAACTATGGTCCGCGGCCACTAGACTAGGCTCATCGCCAGCAACTTTCTCAGAGAGACAGGAAAACAATTCTATAGATACACTCTAATATGACAATAATATGACAATAATGAAGGACCACAGATACAGTCAGCTGCCTGCTCTTCCTATTACCATGAGAGTTGTGACACAGTGGCCCTTCGTAGTACCATACTGTGTCTTTGCTCTGATACAAAACTCCCTATGACTTTGTGACACAGTGGGACAATGATATGGATGATATAGCTGCTTACCCACTGGGTGTTGGATTAAGGCTTCCTATGCATTATTTACTCATGATCCAATGCAAACAATCAGAAAACAGACTCTGGTCTGTGATGGAGTTCCCTTGAGCAGAGCATGAAGCAGCGTTTAAAAAAAGTTAACTTCCAGGGCCTAGGGCTCTTCGTAGGAGTACACCCCAGCTTGCACCACCAACAGTCGTTCCACTGCTGCCAAATGCCTGTACCAGTATTAACTTTGTGCTAGATTTATCAGTTCTAAATAAATGCTGCACTGATAAATTCAGCAGGAGAGCAGCCATATAGCGCATTAGGTGGTCTACTGCCATTACAGGTACCGATGTTTAGAAAGGAGTGCTGGTGCTGAGCAGCCGAAAACACCTGTTCAAATAAAGCACTGGTGTGAAGGTCACCAAACTCCGAAAGTGCAGCATGTCACTCAAATGGCAATGTAGTGCTTCTCAAATCTCTGTAGCATAACATGACATCACAAACACCTACCATTCTGACTAGATCCTCAACAGCAACCAAAAGGCAAAGAATCTTAGTTTATGGTTAACTACGCGAGCATCCCTTTTGTGTCTGCCAATCGAACTCATTTTCCCCGAGTCTCTTTACACAGATGACTGTGGGGAACTCACCTTGTTTTGAGGCTGAGCAGCCAACCTTTGACACCTGGATTTGCATATCAGCATTGGCAATTATCTGAACATTCTGGGATTCTGAGTAATCACTTAATCTCCCAAGGCTAAAAATGTAAATGTGCAAAAGTGGTTCTATATGATAGAAATGCAATTCAAAAACACAAATCCCCACTTGATGTACATAATTTTGTATCCTCCCATAATGTACATCACTTGGTTGCTCCTCGGCTAGGTTTTTACGGCACTCAAGGTCAGACCAGCTCATAGGAAATCAAGCAGCGCCCAATGGGCTGGTCTCACAGGTCAGTGGTTGGGTCTATTTTGGCTATCTGTGGCCCTGTTATGTTGTATGTTGGGCCAGTTTTTCCTGTTGATTTCCGTGATTTCTGTGATATGATATTAAAACAAATATTGCCTGCAGCAATCTCCAATCATACATGCTTCAATTCCTTGCAAAACACATACACATGGAGTCCTTACAAGTTCAAACCTGACTTAATTTGCAGGCCTAGGCTATATTTTTATCTTTCTAATTCACTAATGTGGGCCACTTTTATTTTGGTGCCTGTTTCCTGTCTCACCCCGACCCTGATAGCACCAATACCACTTAATGCACATGCAGGCTGTGGAGTCCCTGCTGCAGCCCAAACCACCTTGCTAGAAAATGTGGAGTCAGCACTGGAAGCCACTCAACGCTTAACTAACTGGCACGCTTTAAGTGAATTAGCTTAAAAGCATTTTGTACATGTGCCATTTATAATATAAATCCTCATTTCATATTAGTGATTGATCTGAGCACTCGGATGCCTGGCGTCCCTTCATTCACAGATCCCGTTCTCCTACGATGTATCGAGCCGGAAACTTGGCAGCTGTGACGCCGGCAGCACTGCTGGCTGATCCGTGCTATGGTCAGCTGGGACTGCTCAGAAGCCAGGGAGCCGCCAGCCCTCCTGTAGGGTGGGAAGACTGCATGGCGTGCAGGTGACAGGAAGTAGTGGGAGGAATTATGCGTCAGTCAGGAGAATTAAGCGCAACAGCCCTCACCATAAAACAGCAAATCATAGGTCAACAGCCGGAGGAAATATGACGCTATGTTGTTGGTGTTTGTAAAGCACTTACAGCCATTATTACGTCATCTTAGCACGTTCCCAACCTGTGTGCCATTCTGGGCGACTCTGAGAGGACTAGTTATTAATGGCATCTAGTGCTTTGTTCAACTGCGGCCTGTCCTTTAGGGTGGAGGGGCCACGCCCCCCCACCTTTTGCCCCTCATGAAGAGTGTCTGTCAGGCTGAGCAAAGGTCAGCCTGACAGACACTCTTCATGTTCAGGTCAGGCAGTCAGGAGCGAGACATGCGCGATTTGCGCAAATTCATGGCTGCCTGAGCTGAACTTTGCTGGGCTGAAGAGGTCACAGCTCCTATGGGCGTGCCCTCCTCAGCTCAGGAAAGGTGCCTCGAGGCCATTCCCCTCAGTGACGAGGGGAAGCGTCACCGATTGACTTCGACCTGGGCGCTTCAGGCTTAAGCTCTGAAGCGCCCAGGGCAAATGTCAATCAGTGACACCTAGTCACAGAGTGGGGTGGTGTCAGCAGTCTCACTGACCCCATCCCTCTCTGTGACGAAGTTGGGAATGCTGCCTTCCCTCATTGGCTGACCTGAGGTCAGCCAATGAGGGAAGGCAGCAGTCCCAACCCTCCTGGGACCTCAGAGCTGGAGGTAAGTATATGTGTGTTTTTTAAATGAATGTTTGGTGCGTGCATGTATGTTTGAATGTTGATAAGTGTGAGTGTGACTGTGCTTCCCGCCCGCCCCCTTCCTCCTAAAATTACCGGCTGCCACTGGCTTTGTTTTTGCTGTTTATTCACCAGAGGATTTATTAAGTTAAGAAGTGGTTTGTATAGGTTACAGGGAAAGTAAAATGAGTTTGATCTTGAAAAATCTATGAATGTTTTTGAGCTATGTGTGAGTATGCCAAAATGCTTTTCCATTTTTAGGTTTGACTTGACAGCACAGCTACCTGTGATTCCTATTGTTAAACATTCTTTAACATATACGTAAAATGACTTTATATGGATACAACTCTGCCCCACATGAGTATTATCCTCTCACCTCTTCCTATTGGCTACTTGGTGGACCATTGCTCCTCCTATAGAGTGCTTCCATTGAAAAAAAACATGGAACTACTTTACATCTCAGAAACACACACACACATTCAATTTTCCATTCCACAGGTGCTTTGTAGACAAAAAGCTATTGAGCTATTGTTTTTGTGCTGTTTTGGCATTACAATAGCCTGTTTAAAACAATTCACCCAAGACTCAAAATACAAGCCCACTCTATTGGTTTTGCCAGTGCCTGATTTTCTTGGATTGAAGGTTCTGTTGTCAATTCCTCATCCAGAGTTGAGTGCTTTCTTTAGATGTATCATAATGCATGAAAAGCTGAATCAGACTCCAGTCTGCAATGGTAACTCCAAAGCCATGTGGAGCCACTGGACTGCAGAAGGTACATTAGGACCATACAAATGGCTAAATGTACAACATATAAAGGCCAGTAATCAAACATGGCTTAAACACACAGCATCCTTTGCTGGGTATACATTTTTTCTCAACCGGTCAAGAGAAGGAGTGTACTGAAAAGTAAGTTAGAGCCTTATTTAGAGTTTGACAGATGGGTTACTCTCTCACAAATGTGACAAGTATCCCACCCAACTCATTACCATTGCTTTATATCCTATGGCACTTGTAACAAAACAGACAGGGTATCCCTCATGTTTGTGATGTAGAAACCCACCACCAAATTCCAATTCAGGCCCTAAGTTCACTCAGTGAGAGGCAACAAAAACAAGGATCACAGTTGAGTCTTACTTAGTGAGTAGCTGGACCACAACAACTTGCAGTCCTTTAAACCTTTACTTTTTCAAATCCGCAAATTTAAGTCAATCTTTTTAATATTTTTCAATGACTCAATCCACAAAAAGGCATACATGTTCCAATGTGTAGATTACTACTAACCACTGTAGAAACTTACAGTTGTTTGAATGAATTAGGAAACTTTCAGGCCTATGCATGGGTATTTACAAATATTTTTGAGTATGCAGGCAAAGGTATGGCATACTCAAAAATAGCTGACGTGCTTGTTTCAATAAACTTACATTGCCGAACTCAAAACAATGCGCCTTTTATGTATGTGTATGTCTATGAAAAAATCACATTTTCTTAAGAAGAACTGTTTTTCTACACTAATATTAATTTATTTTACATTTTTACTTTCTTGCTCATTGTAAAATAGGGCAATTTGTGCATGTTCCCACAGTTTCTATGGCACTTAAACCTCAGTTATTAGAGTACAAACTCGTTATGAAGATGGGCGTGGGAAAGGCTTTTGTAAAGGTTCTGATCATACACAGTATTACGTCTCACTTTTCATGTCTCCAAACATTACTCTTAAAATGCCCCGAAGAAATTTACAAATGCAAAATCTAAGCATAAAAAAGGAATAGGTTTTGCATTTGTAAATAATTCATAATTAGTAGCTTTAGAAGTGGTACTTGTAGTACTGCAATACCTGGTACCAACATTTTTAATTATGTATATGGAGAAAGGCCTCAGGTTAAACATTAGTTTAAAGACAGGTCACAGTGTGTCCATCAGCAGTCCCGTGGCTTCTCTCAATATCATCCAATGCACACATTTAGTGGAAAGCTGGAAATATATGATTAGTATCTGTAATTGTCTGTCTCTGGTGAGTGACACAAATACCCAGGGTTAAGCCAGATTGCCTACTCCTATATTTAATGTATTCCTGTAGGCAGTAAAATCTGCAGCATTAACTAGGGCAGCTTTCAACGAACTACTGCAGGGAAAACGTTTGAAAAAATGCTTTCTCAAAAGTGAAAATAGTTTCCCTCTGGAGAAAGCCTTTCCTCTACACACCATCATGAAATAGGGTGATTTCCTTTTCCTACACTACCCAAGAAACACGTGCATTTTTCACGGCAACCCTCTTTGTCATATCTCCATTTCTGTCTCAAGCCTAACCTTTGTGTTGTGTAAAATCCATTGTGCTAGAAAGCCTTCAGCAATAGTAGGTTCTACCAGTGGGATGAAATCTCCTCAGGGTTTCAAGAAGTATGCCCATAAATCGTACTTCTGTGCACTCACAGTGTGCTTAGGCATGCCAAAATATTGGGGACTTGGGCCATTCAATGTAGGTTAGTAAGAGTCATTGCATTTGTTTCCTTTAGAGATAGGTCTGATAATCGCACAGAGCAATAAAAACCTCACTGGTTTGGACTGATCAGTGGGGGTACCTTGTGATCTGTGGGGGTGCCTTGTGAGGTTTTTGGGGGCTGTAAAGTGCCCTGGGGGAACAATGGGCTTGTGCGCTCACATTTTTCGCCACTTGGCCTCTTTGGTATTATAAAAGGAGCTTCAGAAGCTTGTGCATCCCCTTCTGTAATAGGCCCAGATTTAAGAGGGCCTAGCTTCATTCCAACGCCACATTAGCATCATTTTTTACACTAATGTGGCATTGGAAGGCCAAAAACACTGCTCCATTTTTACAAAGAGGCACAATGCTTGCATTGCGTTGGATTTTAAATATGGCGCACACATGGTGCGATTCATAAATCTGCTCCTGAGTGCCATTGCAGCCGCAAGGGGGGGTGTCCTCGTTTGCATGAGGCACTGGGCCAGGAAAATGAGGGAATCTTTTGCCTTTGTACACTGCTATATCACATATATGGGTGCAGAGACAGAGAGCCCATCAGGAAGCACACCGACCAAACAGGTGGCGCACAGTCAAACGCCCCTCGAGGGTGCCCCTTAAGAGGCGCATCAGGATCCCATCCCCACCCCACCCAAACATCCCCCGGCAGACCGATGCAATCACTCACTGAAAGTTGTCAGTTGCTCTTTCTATAATGCGCTTTTCCTGGTGGAGACACAAACTCGTGCCTGCATTGGAAGCAGCTCCTTGACTATAATAGGACCAACTACACGAGGCGTTGTGACGGTGCCTCAATTAAAAGGGATACCGCGAGACACAGCGGTACAGGGCACCAGTTTGTAATACAGCTCCTGTCCAACTTCTTCACCTTTCACAACGGTTCTTTAGCGCACTTATCCAAAATGATTTCACATTTGAAAAGGCAGATGATCAAACAAAGATCCAGCAAGCATTTTTTGTCTACAACTAATGCCTAGAGGGTAACTTTCACTTGCGTATCACCCTTTAAGGAGTCCAAGTCCAACCTGTAACAAAGCCAGGCCCCTGTGGCACCTGTTTTAACAGGACCAGGTATGGTTTTCACTCGTTCCATGCAAGGGAAAAAGATGCAGCCAAGTGCAGTCCTACTGAGGCCTTCCATGTGAGCATGTGATGCTGTAAGCACATCTTAAAGCGTTTCACAAAAGGTGGGCTGAGAGCACTCGAATATGAAGCTCTCAGCAGCAAGCCTGCCACCCTCAGACACAGAAGAGTGTTTCTAGATCCGGAAGAGCTGCAGATAAATCCTAGGATATTTTAAATACATTTCATGTTCTGTGATGTGGCCTTAATGATTGTTTTTTGACTTACAGGTTTCAAAGTAAATATTAGCAGTTCATCAGCTAAACAAAATTGACTTAGTTACGAAAGTTTTCTGACGTTTCTTGTTGGCATAGTCATTTAGCATGAAGTGATTGGGATTTTACCCAAATGTGCCATTTGCCAGTCTTTTTATTTGTCCGTTTGTATTTCCGTTGTGAAATCTTTTATCTAATAGCTAAAATTGCCCGTATTTTAAAACTAACACATGCCAAACTTTCCTTCCTGGTAAGACATCATCAACAGGTAAAGGGAAACAAGATGACAAACAACTTTATTTTTCCCAATTGAGAATTATCACCTTTCTAATTTATGTCATATTCATGGAAATCCGACAAGTGTGAGGTGGTCGGTGCGGGGCATGAGGTTTGCACCATTATCCTCACGGTGCTGGTGGGCCTGTGTCGGAAGTGTCTTCTAGTACATGTATGGGGACTCTTTGTTTGCTGACTGGAAGCCTGGATAGCCCTAAGGATGGCTTCCCAGTGGGTGGAGAGAGGATATTTGCACAGTCCCAGTGTGTCTCTCGACATAAGGTTAAATACTCCACCTGGGTCCACTGTGACAGGGATTTCTCCACGCCAACAAGGAGGGGAGGGGTGGGTGGTTTCCATCTAGAGGTAATCAAGTGCATGGCCTTGTAGATATGGTGTAAGGCAATGCAGTGCAAGTCCCTGCATTGTCTTACACTGCATCAGGAAGGCATTCCATGGGCATTGTGTTGGGTGTTCCCATGGAACACCCATGGTTTTTGACGTATCACCAGATTTACAAGAATCTGTAATCCTGGGAATGCGTCTAAACTGTACGCTGGCCCAGGGCAGGCGTAATGAAGAGAAATGTATTTATTCCTCATCACTGTTTCCTCTTTCTATGTGTGCTGCAGTACACATAGAAAGAGTAAAAAGCCTCTCTGAATTGTTTTTTGTGCAGCAAGGTGTCCCTTACGGCACAAAAATAACTGTGCTGATCATGGTGCAAGTGTGTCTTTGTTGGAGCTAGGCAACAATTTGTGTGCCAGCGCAGGGTGAAAATAGAGTAATGTACCACATCTTGTTAATATGGTGTATTTCTGCTTTTTCAAATTGGCATTGGGAGGTGCAGCAGAAAGGCTTGGAGCACTGCCATGCGCCAATTCCTTGTAAATTTGACGCTTAGTGTATGGTATTATCTTGCCAGTATAATTGCAAGGCTGGGCAGTTCCAGAACATGTGTAGGAAATCTGCAACAGATAAGCCTCAACGGGGACATGCAGCACCCACACGGTTAAGGTAGCAATTAATTTTCTGTGGAGTGAGGTATGATCTGTGAAGAATGTAACATTGAATCAGCCGGAAGTGGGTGTAGCATGGATTATGAGTTGGGCTTTCTAATATGGTGTTCCATTCTTTGTCCATGCAGGGGCGACCTAGGTTAGTTTCCCAATGTACTCGCAGTGATGTAAGTGACTTTTTACAGTATGGGTGTCCAGGAGTCTGCCAGCCAGCTTCTTAAGTGTCTCCTAGATCCCATGACATTTAGGTATTGGACAGTAAGGCGTTTTTGACATTCCTGTTGTATGTCTCCCTAGTGGTCTCCCAGTACTGCAATGAGTGAGTTATATAAAAGGAACTGTTCAGGAGGTAGGCCGTCTTCAGTAATCAGGTCTTCAAGGGAAGGGTACGTCGCAATACAGGTCTCCGAGTGTGTGGATTCCCGCTGCTTGGCACGCAGCTAGTGCTGACAATGAGGTAACATGATCCCTCCTTGGCGTCCCGAGCAATGGGAGTTCTGGGGCTTATGGTGTGGTGGGAGTTGTGAGGAAAAAGGTGCACTGTAGCAGTGGTAGGCTACTTGCAGGAGGGTGGGACTAGGCCTTGCTGTTTTCGCGCAGATATAGAACAGGTGCAGCAGGGTAGGAAAAACTAGGCTGGAGAGGTTGTTACGGTGTTTGCAATGTTTAATCCTGCCAACCACTTAGCCACCCATTGAGGCTGTGAAGTTAAGTGCTGAGTAGCATTGTTATGTTACCATCTAAGAGATCTGTGGGTGTGTGGTAAATACGGATACCTAAGTACTGGAAAGTACTGGAAAGTACTGGATTGCCAGATTAGGTGTACACAGTTAAGGCAGAAGACAGGCTCAAGTGTTGTACTGGTGAATGGGAAAACGCACAATTTGATCCAGTTTACGTAAAGGCCTGACTTTGCTGCAAACTGGTCAACTATCTGTGCCACTGCAGCCGGTATAACATGTATGTCCCGGAGGTATAGAGCAGGTCATCTGCATATAGAGAAATTGAATGAAGACCCTCATCCAGCGGTATGCCCAATTCTCCACTCTGCTTACATAGAGCAAGTGCCAGCAGTTCTTTGGCCAGTGAGAAGAGTAAATGGAACAGTGGGCAAACCTGTTGGGTGCCTCTGTTGATTGGGATGGGGTCAGAAAAAGTCAACCTAATTTTATTCTGGGGGTAGGAAGGGTATGGAGAAGTTTGAACATTTGGAGGAAACGTGATCCCAGCCCGTAGTGTGCCATTACTGTGAAAAGAAGGGTCCACTTCAGGGAATCAAACACCTTTTACAGATCCAACACCAGGCATCCTGTGCGGGGCCAAAGGTTGGGAGCGTATTCCAATAGTCGAAAGCCTCCGCTTGTTGAACGAGGTGTTACGGGTAGGAACAAACCCATTTTGATACGGGTGTAAAGTATGGGCACCAAGGGGGCCGATCGATCTGCCAGCATTTTGGCTAATATCTTCTAGTCTGTGCTAAAAAAGGATAACAGCCTGTAGGAGCCAAGTGCAGGAGGGTCCTTATCTGGTTTGGGCAGGGACACCAGCAGTGCCTCGTGGAGTGTGACAGGTAAACATGCAGCCTGCAAAGCTTAATTGTGCAGGGCTTGAGGGTGTGTGGCTACAAGCAGTGCGTAGGCTTTATTAAATTCAGCTGGAAGACCGTCTGGCCCAGGGGTCTTGCCAGTGGCAAGAGCACCAAAGTCTGTGTATTTTGATTAAAGTGACAGAGCGGTCCCATTCCAAGTCCTGCTGCTGTGTTACCATGGGTAAGGACATCCCCAAAAGGAAGGAGCTGATTTCCTCTGCTGATACGGACGACACAGATTGATACAGCCCTCCGCAGTGTCGCATTAATTCGGTTTAAAGGAGTGTGCCAGTGGCGGTTCATAATTCCGTGATAGGGTATCGCTGCTGTTCCTGGTGGATGAGCCTTGCTAGCAACGCCCCCATTTGTCCGCTACAGCGCCCATTGAAGGTATTTGTATTCAGGAAGGGCCGCACCAAGCTTGTATTTTGACTTACTGCTGAATTTAAAACCCTAGTTATCGCACATAGAAGGTCAGCCCAGCAGAAGATGTTGCCGATGAAACTGTCCAGGGGGTAACTGGATACATAAAAAGCATACTGCATGGGGGCTCACTGCAACTGTGCTTTAAGAGATGGCTACCAGCACACCTGGTTTTGATGGCGCCATTCGGTGTAGAGAAAAACACAGTTCTCTCTGTCCGGCCCTGCCTATCTATAACCAGCAGCAATCATTCTAGAATGTGTGGGGGTACATGGCTTTCAGTCGGGTATGTTGAGATGTCATCTCGGATTTCATCAGGAAGTTTACAAACAAAAACGAACAAAGACTCTGTCCCTCAGTCTGTTTGGGACTACTTCAAAATTGTTTCTTATTTCAGAAAATAATGTGCTTTCTCTCACCTAGGGCACCTACCAATCTGCATTCCTCTCCCTTTCCGTTCTTGTGGGCCACCTTGTCGTATACTGTGTTTCAATATTATGGGCCAGCGTGATTCTTGGGAAGTCTGAAGCTCACACCCCTCCCCCCCCAATCTTACGGACAAAGCTACACCCCTGCCCTTCACTTGAAAGCACCAGCACAAATTAAGCACTGACGAACATCATGACATGCTTGATTCTCAGAAAATGGTTTTCACTGTGAATACAATCCCTGCATTCATAAAAAAACAAGCAGAATCTTTTCTTGCACACTGGACGCTATGTTTGATATGTGAGGGGTGACCTCTTGTAGCAGAGAAGGTATTCTTTTTATTTCAACACACTACTTGCTTCTATGACATAAAACCCCCCAAGAAAATAAATGTAAGTACTTACTTTGAGGAATCTATGAAGTATATTACAAGTGCACCAATACTGAGGGCGAAGACTGTGACAACCTGGAAGAAAACACAGGAAGAGACAGTTAGCTATCCTTCTTGTTAATAACAATGGAATATGAAATCGTTCCCTGATTATACTCTTTCATGAAGAAAGTCAGTTTTTTCGTTTGTTTTTTTTACCCTAAAGCCCATTTTAAAAAAGATCAGCAGTGGCACAGATATAATGTGGACACGTTAAACACAAAACATTTGATTCATACTTCAGAACAATACTAGAGGTGGTCGAGCTAAAGCGTTTACAGGGAGAGCCGAGCCAAGTGACTGACTCGAATTGTAGAGCCCGGGCACGAGCCGAGCTCTGAAAATATTTACTATGCAAATCACCTACAATATGATCAAGCCCCTTCATAATTTAAGACAGTGTATTTCCCTAACATGTGAACCTTTAACAGCACTAAATCACATTATAGCAGTGCACCCAGAAGCACTTGTTAAAAATAATACTTTTTAAACATGAACCATTAGAGCACCAAGAGTTGAGACAATTGTCACGTAAATATTGTAGGTCAGTAGTTCCCAACCTTTTGACTTCTGCGGAGCCCCACATTATCAATACTGGAACCTGGGGACCCCCACTGAATCATTATTGGAATCCGCGGACCCTCACAGAGTCAGTTCTGAAAGCTGGGGACCTGATCTGTTCATATTATTGAATTTTCCTAGCAGTCGTGGACCCCCTGAGGAGACTTTGCAGACATCCAGGGGTCCCCGGAATACAGGTTGGGAACCACTCCTGTAGGTGACCCAGTTTGTTTTAAAGCAATATTGTAGGGGTAAGAGGTGAACTCCGCTCCGCCCATGGAGTTTGCAGAGGTTTTGCCACTCTGCGCTCAGCTTAGAGCACTGAGTGCCGAAAAACTCAGTGGAGCAGAGTTTTTTCCTTGCTTGCGCTCGTTAATGTTAGGTTTGCGAGCACAAGGGAGGAAAATCTTACTCCAGAATACCTCCCGATGAGATTTCTCAACATGGGCGGTTGCAATTGGTTACCACTGCTCGCTTAGACATTCTTCTGTTCGCATTGAGGAAGCTGCCACTTGACTAGAAAATCCACAGTGTAAGGGTGCCTCTGTTGCATGCAGGATTGTTTCTGTGCAGGAAGAGACACCTTCCTGCGTTAAAACAATCCTGGGATGCACATTCCTCTTTCTATGTGTGCTGCAGGATGCATCACTAGGTGTGATGCATCCTGCAGCACACATAGAAAAAGGAAAGAGGAAGAAATAAGCAGAAATGAAGATATTTCTCCTCGTTATGCCTCCCCTGGGGAGGCATACAATTTTGACACATCCCCTGGTTTACAAGTTCTTGTACATCTGGGGATGTATTAAAATCTATGGCAGTTGTGTGGGAAAATCCATGCAATGCCTCCCTAGCGCAGAGTAAGGCAACACAACTATTTGTGCTTCATTGCCTTACTCCATATTTGTGAAGCCTCCCAGAGCCATGCAAAGTGACTCTGCATGGCTTCAAAAATCCGACTTTAGGTATGCTTTGCTCTTGCACCACAATGCATGGTGCAAAAGCGACGCAAACTGGGCCATAAATATGTCCCATTGTTCATTTTTTTAGATTTGTGTAGCATCTCTGATGTAAAATACGTTTTTTCACCTTTCAAAAGCTCTTCTGTTGTTAAAGTCGAGCCACATGTCTCTGCTGTTATCTCAGAGTCGAAGTACAGAATTATAAGGCAACAAATATCTAATTGTAAATGATTGGGGGAAATCATCAAAGTCCAATACCATAAAGTTTCCCCATGCTCACACTCCTTACATATTCATCCTTTAAAGGTTTGTATTGACATGGATGGAATGCAGTGTGCATGGGATGTTCTCAAATCATACATCACTATAATATATGGGAGTCTGCATGCCACCTACTAAAACGTGTCTCTAATTTCCCTATTATAGTGGAGTTGTGACGACCATAGTCACCTGTAAAAAGAAAATTACGCCCTATTCAACAGAAATGAGTGATTACAGTTGGGCCGTGATGTTGAAGGACCTCCTGCCAGAGCCAGCAGCCAAGATGAAAGGCATGTCACACCGCACCACTACAGACAACACAGTAAGAACTGGCTTTTCATTCTTCGATCTGTTTTTCTAAAATGTGATTAGCAGGACTAAGATGTAATACCAACATAATAATTTTTGCACTCTATAGTGGATTATGTTTGCATGCTATGACTCATTTTGCATTACAGTCTTTTTTAAATTTGAATTATATTACATTGATGCTAAAATTACTTTGCAACGAATTATTAAATGTTTTGGTGTGGTTAATTTTGCACTACGAATTCCACTTTTATCCTTCATGCCCGGCCCATACCATCTCTTTCATGTAAGGGAGCAAGACCCCATGGATTGTAAAGTTTTGTGGGAAGAGTGATTGTGTGACCTTACATTATAAGAATAAAATATCCTCTGCTCTACATTGAAAGGATGTTGCAAGTCACCTCGGAGTTCCAAGGCCTTATAAAGAAACTCAGCCTTTGCCCTCCTTCCTCTACATGGTCACAGTTCCCCTCAGGACTTACAATATCCTAATAATGTACAACAGGGGCTACTTTATCCAATATATCACAAAAGAGATTAGTAGCCATGAGTATCAGGACTGTCACGCTGCTTTTTGCCCCACTGTAATTATAGTTGGCTGAAGGAGGACAATTTTGAGGACCTGGTTACCCGAGACCAATCTGAGGATTTGACTTCCGGGGTGAAGTGAGAGGAGGCTCAGTCGACAGTTAAAAGAGGATAGGGTATGCGGAGGTGTAGTTTCACGGAGATCATAAAAGATAGCGAACACTCGACAAACAGCGGCACTGTTTCTGATCCTACTTATTTTTCCAGAGGACATATAAAAAATCCTGCTTATTTCTCAATCGCATTTTCGCCATCTTTATCCTGAAAGCTTATCTGTCCCAACAGCTCGCTGCTTGGGTAGATAGAAGCAGAGCAGAGGAAGCAGCAAATGCAATTATTAAGGTCAAGTACTCTGGCAAAAGAGCCATTTTCTCTGGGCTTCCAAGTGCTGGTGTGTAGAAAAACATTCACACCCAACAGCTCTGCTCTCGGCAACCACTGAACCTTGAAATCCCAGGCATACAAAGACAATTTCAACCAGGTCACACCAAACATTCGGCTCAAAGCATTCCTTATTCTAAAAGCCTTTCACAGTACAAGAACGTGCTGCAATGCCTGGAGCGGAGCACTTAAGAGTTTATATGTGAGGCAACACCCTGTAATGCGAGGCATAGGTAAGCCCTGTAGTTGCAATCATCTTATATTTAGCAATATGTCAGGCTTCCTCCTCCCTCACCTTAGTACTTAGTATTCAATAGTTCTCCACTAGCTTGACTTCTCATCAGCAGTGTGTGAAATTTTGTTTCGCAAGCTTTCACGAAATGTAGGTGAAATTGAAAATCCCTTGTGTATAAAAGTCAAATGAGTTACTGTGAAGGGTATTGCTTCAAGAATAAAATATCTCTTCACAGACATTTTCTGCTCGAGCCAGCTCCCGTGAAAAATAGACTTTTTGAATTTCTTAATTTTGTATTAAGCGAATATAATAAAAAAATTATACAGTCCTACTTGAAGAACATCTCAGTCCAATAAATAGACTGTCTGATGAAAAACAATCAGAGCCGTTAAAAATCTGAAAAAGTTATATATCCCAAATTCTGAGCAAAAGAGAAATCCTTCTGGGCAGCAGAGGTATTTGAAATGTCTAGTCTTAAAACATGAATGTGGCCTTGAAATGTAAACTGGAGGAATGATCTTGACTGAAAATTCTCTAGGACTAATCGAGGCTCTAATTACAACTAATTAATTACTAGAGAGGGCAAAGAATAAAAAAAAGAGGCTGATAGAGAAAATCACCATAGAAACAAAAAAGTGCCAAACTCTCTGGAGAGCAAGGTCTCAAGTAGAGGTTGAAAGTCCTAGACCCAAGCAAGGTGGAAATACATTTTAATATGGAAGAAAAAGCCAAAGATGAGGGGCAAGATTTTGATGCACAAAACAAGGAGAAAATATTTATAAAATGTCCAGAAATAAATTTGAATTTCTGAATCAATGCTTCTGTGCACAATTCAAAACAAAAACTGAGATGGTGGGCCACACATGGCCTTCGTGGGGGGGTGGTGGGGGTATAGGAAATATGGATAGGAATTATTTAACAAAAGAAGAGGCGTGTCAGGAGCTTTCACAACCTAAGGTATACACAGCATGAGTCCTGATGGCAGATGGTCATCTGCTCAAAATTGATAATGAAAAATCAATATATTAATGTTAATACTGAAAAGAGAATAGCAAGCTGGTGTGGCTGATTTAGAAGGGTTGTCTTTTTGGTAGCTGAGAGTGGAGAGAGAAATGCCTTGATGAGATCTCCATTGTCGCCTTGATGCAGGGAGGAGGCTGGTGGTCTGATTGGTTTGATCATGTTTGTTGATGAGGTTGGGAAGGGTTTCTATCAGGAATGTGGACGATTTGGAGAAATGTGTTACTGTTGTGTGTCATAGATGTGGAGCCTGTGAGGGCAATTAATTCATCAATAAAGGTTAGTTGACACCTAAGGTCATGTTACAAACATGGAAGGTGAGGGACTTCACAGATGTAGACAAGAACAATCATGAGAGTATAAATGTACTGAAAAGTCCTTTGTGGGCTCATGTCAGTTTGTGCATGATGGCTGCTCCAGGACTTGTTTTGTGTTTGGTCGAGGTGAGTTTAGAGTAATTAATTGAGATGAGTTTGTGGGAGATTGGTGGGTAGGGAGATGTTAGCTAGATCTGTGGTTTATGAAGTGGTAAAATCTCAATGGCAGTTACATGGAGGACCGCAGTGGGACAAATGACAAGAGTTTGCCATACAAATAAAAGGTAAAACACCAATGAATTGATCAGCATGAGGGTGAGTTTTGTGACTGGTGCTATTTCACTTTAGAACATTTTCAGTCATCCAGCAACCATCACACATGGATGAACACTGTGGTATTTTGAACCTCATTTTGAACTTGTTTACAACAAAATAACTATTTTCCTGCCACCTCCACAGACCCTCCCATTCCAAACCTGTCTCATTTGCCCAGACACTGACTCCGCTATATCATCCGCAAGCCTCCTTGTGCTTCCTAGGTCCATCAAATGGAAGGAATCACTCATAACAACCACAGCCACAGTAGCCGGGTATCACTTTTTAAAACAAATACAAAATCTGTTGATCAATGCTTTATCTGTGGTACTTTTCCTAAACAAACGTGCTTATGTTTCACTCTCCTTCTGTATTCCATCTCTCCAATGGAGACATATAGGCACTTTGCAACACAAAATCTGTATTCACTCTTCAAGCATATCTCTACTTCATCTAACTCCATCCTACAACCACCAGTCCAGTCAACTGTCAGTCAAAGACAGAACATTGTTGGAATTGCTGACTGTAGTAAATTGGGTTACTGGCTGAGGAGAGTGAAACCCTACTCAAGCAGCAACCACAATTCTTGTGAGGGTGAAACACAAGTAAATCCCAAATCAACCTTTCATAACCATCTTGCAGCTTGGAAGTCAGCTTAACTTAGAGGCAATGTATAAAGTATTTATGTAGCACACAAATATAAATAAGTGAAAATACAACACAAGAAAAGTCCCCCATCAATTTAGAAACATAGAGTGAAATGTAATACATTATTTGAGATAAAAATGTTAAAAGTTCAATTAGAAGAACAGTAGATATGTAAGTTTAAAGATTTATGTAAAAATAGTGCTTGAAAGCACAAAGCACCAGCTGCGGTTATCTGGTGACGGAACCCAGGCCAGCTACAGGGACCCAGCTGAGTCTGATAGACAGTATGTTATGTCTTTGGAGCACAGTCTGTGCGGCATTGCCTTGTGAGGCTTCGAGCCATCAGTTCCGAGGGGAGGTGAGGGTCATGATGCAAGGTCCTGCATCAGTTTACGTCATGCTTTATCAGTTCTAGTGAAGCTGTGCAATGAGTCTTTGTGCTAAGTTGTTCCGGGTCTAATGTGTGCCTGGTCCGATGAATTCTGGCAGCTGGATGGCGAGGATTGGCGAGGCTTTGTATAGCTTGGCGATTAAGTTGACACAATTCTGTTGAGGCTGGCAGCTGTGCGGGGATGCACTGTGGGGCTCTAGATCGCTTGGCCTTATTTGATTAAGACAAAAGCTGAACTGGCAAATCATCTCAAGCCCCACTTTCAAGGGTCCAGGGCTGGAGGGCCACAACTCGGGAGGTTAGGACTCACAGCAGGGGAAGTTAGGACTCACAGCAGGGTTCAAATACGTTGGAGCCTTTTTGTGTCCCTAAGGCTCTGATCAGGAGGGCAGCCAACTACCCATTAGAGTCACCCTGGTTGTCCTGGGTTCAAGATGTAGATCCAGTCCTTCTCACTCAGTGTAACAGTTTTTCTTGCAGCAGAGCATTAGAACCATCCTTCTGAGTCTTACATGCGCTCAGTATACACTGAGAGGTGGGTCTTAGGGTCCACAACTCACAACTGGTGCCCACTTTGAAGTAGGATAAGCTTCTAGAGGCATCACCCTACAGAGGTGTATGGAATTACTTGCTTTCCTGCCCTGGTCACAGCTTGTCTGGGACACAAAAGACTAGTGTGAAGCCCTTTGTTAGTGGGCTAAGTGAGAGTCTTTGTGATGTGCAAATGTGGTAGATGATAACTCCACCCCCCTATCAAGTCGAGATGGCCTAGTCTGCCAACACCTATCCCCCCTTTGTCTCACTGTCTGGGAGTACTACACAAAGACCAACTGCCACCTACACCTAGCCATGTGGTCCATGATACAGGCTGCAGGCACAAATGGTTGGACAAGAGAATGATAACGTTTTAATGTGCCATTTTCAGAGCTGAGTCTTAAAACCAACTTTACCATTAAAGAAGGTTTTGAATTGCAATTCATTAGAGAACAAACTCAGCATTCCTGCTTGCTCCTAAACAAAAGTTATCACTTATTAAATGTAATAAGGTAACTCAATGTTATCCTATGGGAGAAGTAGGCCAAGCACATGTGAAAAACCAATGTAGGTGTTTTCCACTACCAGGACATGTAAAACTTAAATGTACTTGTCAAATATTTTAAATAGACTGCACCCCACCCTATGGGCTGTATAGGGCCTACGTTAGGGGTGACATGTAAATTTAAAGGAAGGTTTAGGCCTGGCAAAAGGTTTATGTTGCAAGGCTGAAATGGCAGTTTAAAACTACACAACAGGCTACAATGACCGGCCTGATACATGTATAAAAGAGTTATTTAAAAAGGGTAGCACAATCAGTGCTGCAAGCTCTCTGGTAGCAATTCATTTACAGTCCATGGGTACAGGCAGTGCCACTTTACTTTACTTTTAAATTAAAAAAGTCAATTGCATGGAAGCACCTGAACTTTAGCACTGATCATTAGTGGTAAAGTGGGTAGAGTCCTGAGGCCAGCAAAAACGAAGTCAGCAAAAGCAGAAGGATTGAAGGCCAAAACTTGGGGGAAAAGAACTCCAAGGATGTCAGGTCCAACACTGACATTGGTATATAAAGCTATCATACCTCACCCAGGTATCTCTGCCAACCCCTCATTCACTACGTTCCACTCGCAAAATAAGCTTCTCCAGTCAGAACCTCCTAGTTCCTCCGAAACCTACATGCCCTGAATCAACTTTTGCGTGCCTCAACTTACTTTGGTCCATCTAATTGAACTCGCTTGTAGCAGTACATCAAGCAATCTCTCACTCTATGCATTCCAAAATACAATAAAAGCACATTGTTTCCTATTAGAACGCATTTATGAACTTCCAATCTTCTCTCTTTATATAACACCATATTTCTCCAAGAAAATGAAATATGCATAATATGTGTCCTGTCCATGTGATGATTTATCATTGTCATAATTTACTAACCAATCAAACAGCTACTTCCTCTGATCTGCATCAAGCCAGTCTAGTTATATTATATTCATCAATTGTGTTTCATATATAAATGGTTCTGTCAGTTAAATAAATTCGCATACTGGTAAGTAGTTGCAATGCTGATCGGTCTCACTTACCTTCACATACAAGCAAGACCGATTGGCATTGCCAATGCTTGTTTATAGTAGGGCCTAATGTCTGTTAAGATCGATGTTGTATCTTCCACTAAAATACAGCAAACGAGTGTTGGTTAAATGTGGCTCTGTTTTCTCAGATGCAATTCTGCTTTGGAAATAGACAAGTCTAAAACTTTACTTCCTGTGCTGAGTCAAACACGGAAAGGGAGAAAAGTAATGAATAAGAGCAAATACGAAAGTCATCCAGTCTTGAGCAGGGATTGATCCTGCGGAATATGGTATTAAGTGATGTCTGAAAATACATGAATGAATCTCTGTGTATCCATTTGTACAAGAAGTGTAAATCAGACTAAGTCTAGTAGTAGTCACGGCTCGCTGCCCTCTAAAGGGGTGGAGCTGGTGCGGCGCGTGAGGGGCATTTCATAAAAAGTAAAATAAACAAAACTTACCTCCTCCGTTTGCCGCTGCTCCTCTTTCCCTTGTCGCTCCAGGTGGAAGGCACAGGCTCCCATCCTGCCCTGCAGCCAATCCTGACGCTGCTCAAAGCAGCATTAGGATTGGCTGGGAGCCCCCAGCCAGGGTGCTCCCAGGCAGACTGGGAGCCTGTGCAGGCTCTCTCCAGCCTGGCAACTCTGATGCTGGGCTGGAGAGAGCCTACTGCACATGTGTGTTTGGCCGGCCGGAGACGGCTGGCCAAACATACATGTGCACTGAAGGGAGTGCTCTGTGTCCTCCCCTCAGATAATTAACACAATGTACTATTGTTTTCTTGTGAAGGTTTTACAACTGCTGCTGCTGAAGGAGGGGCGACGCACCTCCGCCATAATCGCCCTGACTAGTAGGCAATACTCTGGAGGAAGATTGTGCCTAAAGGCATTTCTGCTTTCTATGCGAATAATGCAAATAAGAAAAAAAACACGCTCTTGGGGTGTGTTTAGGACATACTGGAAGTGATTGTGGACCTCAAGTGCAGCACTGAGATGAAACGACAAGATAGTGTGTGAGGCCCAGTTGGGAACGTGAAGGGCTGCTGCTGGTCATGATGAGGTTCACTGGAAGACCTGCATGGGAGACCCCATCTTGGATTGTCACAAACATCGAGGTCAGAACTGCCCTGCTGTGCAGAACCATACACGCTATCAAAGCCCAGAATTGACCGGCTCGTAGTAGTGGAGGTCGGTCAGGAATGAGGACAAATGTTATAGGATCACAATCTCATGACCAGAATATAGAGGGACAAAATATCAAACATACATTTTTTTATAGATTCGGTATACCTAGCTTCACACATATGTGCCTTGGTCATATATATTTTCAAGGTACGTAGATATGCCCTTACCTCTTTGATATTTTAATCTATCAATATTATGCTTAGAATATTCTAACTCTTCAATATCCTGTATTAGATTTTCCCTACCATAATCCTCACGGTGGGAACTGGGAGACTATCTGATTCCTAAAATGGACTGAGCCGCATTGTTAGAAAATTCAGGAGCCATGTTCACCACCCCAATGGCCAGCAAGGGGACCAGTGTCCCCTGGGCATGGCCATTGCTCCCTGTGCCTTACAGAGGGCCCCAAGTTGGGCCACAGATGGCACTTAAAAAAAAGAAATTACCCATACTTACCATGCTTACCTGGGATGCGGTCCCTCATCCTCCGGTGTCCCTCTGGTGTGGGTGTTCCTGGGGCTTGAGGTGGGCCATGGAAAAGGGTCCACAGGTCCCATAAAGCCTGGTCTGACACAGGCTTTAAATAATGGGTCAAAGTAAGCTTTTCACCATTATTTAGCCCCTCCTCCCAACCATGCATCATTTTAGCACGGTGGGATAAATATGGGGCTATGGGGTTAGTACCATTTTTTAGATGGGAATGCCTAACTTGCATATCATTGACACAAGGTAGGCTCACGCATCTAAAAAATGGTGCAAACTCCAATATTTTGGTGTTAGACTGGTCTAATGTCAAAATGTAAATATGGAGTTAGTTTTGCGCCGAATTTGCGTAAACAAAATGATGCAAAGTGGGTGCAAATGGTGTGTAAATGTGCCCCCAAATGTTTTAATCCAGATGTGTAAAATAGGCCACTCCAGCCCCGGAGGCCAGGGGACCTCAACTCTTTGGAGGGCCTCCAACACTTCACAGGGACGTCATTCAGCCCAAGAACATTGAGTGAGATATTGAAGAGGGGCACTTCATCACATTCTACAGCGGGCCCCATCATTCAGGGTTATGCGACAACTGGAACCCCAAAAAGCCCAACTTCTCTTTGTGCTGTCATCACAAGCATCACCTCGCGAAAACAAGCGTTGTTTTACTTGCTCTCTTTTTGAAACGTTCCTTGAAAAAGTATGAAAATAAAAAGCTCTTATCTGAGGTGTAATGATTTCATGTGAGTGACAAGTCAGCCCTTGGGTCCCTTCTGAGCACCAGACGTCCCTGACTTGATTCTACGAATAACTGAATTGTGAAGTTATGTACATGGCAATGCCCTCCAGGTGTAATTACACACTCACAGCGCAGGCCTGAGTTGATGAGGCATATTGGCTGTGCTCGGCCACTTCACCCTTTAATTTTTGTTTTCAATAAAGCCTGTCATGAATATAATGAAAAATCACTCTTCAGAGCATAACTGAATTTGAAGCTGACAAAAAACCTGCGTCATGAGGAAAGAGTGCGGAGATCATGCTGAGAGCCCTGCCAAATGTCTCTACAATGTCTTGGAATTGGTTTAATTTCACTAAATTGAAATCTTACTATAAGGAACTTGAAGACAAAAGACACTCTGTCAATCTCTTCCTTCAAAAGGGACCTCACAGTGCGCTTTCTTAAAGGTCTTACTTTCGCCGCACTCACAACCCAAATTAACTGTCCACATGTGTTAGATTGCTAATTGGGGGAAAATTCAATTTTTAAATAGGGAACAGGTCGTTATGTGTAAATCTCTTGTTGGTGAAATCTCTCAAGTTACCATCCCAGAGAGGCAATATTCATGTCAATTACGTGGCTGCTTTTGGTCTGTGCAATGTCAGAGAGTTTATAGGGACCGATAAATGTGAGATACATTGTTTTATAGAAGGGGTTGTTCAATAACTGATTACCTTTTCGTGTCAATGAATTCTGGATGCCATATTTGGGCAGTGGAGGTAAAAGTGAGAACCCATAGTAACCATAACCCGCTTCTGCTCACTTTAGCGGTCCCCAAAGCTAGTAATAGTAATGATGAAAGAAGGCCCATTCGGCTCACTGCAAAAGATAAAGGTCTAAGGCTTGTGTGGAAGATTGAAAACTTTTCAGAGTTGTTGATTAAGTTATTAGAGTGAAACAAAGATACGTTAATTAGTGTCTATCAGTGAGGTATAGCACGAAGGGAGTTACTAAGGCTTTCATCAAATTGAGCAATTGTACCAAAATGTTACATTTGAAGCTGGTCAGGGTTTTTGATTCAGGCTCCCAAGGGTGGTTTGATATTGTTTGAAGGCAAGCCAACAGAAGACTTTGGCAAGCTTTGAAACGTAAACCCAGAGAGAGAATAGAGATTGTTGGCTGTATAAAGGCATATAAGATGGCAATGGAAAGTTGATAGTAAGATCTTTATAATGGCGCTTGGGAGGTACCTGTAATTTCATGTAAGCCAAAAGACAATAGGGGGTTAAGGAAGACAGTCAACTCAAATGAATTACATAAAACTATGATTTAAACTGTTGGCTTATATATTAAAACAAAACATTGGTTGGCCCATTTGTGGGAAAATATACTGCCTGTGGGATATTGATAGATGTTACCCTGGCCAGGAATGAGCACCTTATCCCTTATCAATTCAGGTCTATCTACATGAAGTGAAACTGTCTTAAACAAAAGGTCTTCTATCAAACCAGAGGGCCCAGATGTAGTTTCAAAGGACCTATATAAAACCATTATGGATCTCTGGCCACCATTAATCATGAACATTCTATATGCTGCATGTTAATCTGGGTTTTCTCAGTCGCAGGACACTGCGGTTGTAGTAGTAATTTTTAAAAAGGGCACTAGTCATGATGCACGCTGTTACCAACCTATCTTCTGTTGGACTCAGCAATAAATATTGTAAGTAGAATTGATAAAGACAGAATTCTAACTTGGGTAGCATAGTCGAAAATCCTATCAGAATTTCAGTACAGATTCTGAGAGGAGCTGTGGCTACTCAAACAATGGGTACATTTACAATTGTTATTGAGTAAATATACCACAGCTAAACCTTGTGGAACACACTTGGCTTTTATGGACCCAAGAAGGTTGAACTGTGGAGTGAACTTTGCAATGTAGAAAAGGAATGTGAATTTGTGGACTTTCTCCATATCCTTACCACGAATTGTATACCTTGGTTAGGTTTGGGGAGTATGACAAATGCACCAATTCTTTCAAATTTGTTCAAGGTGTACACTAGGTATGGCCCATGCAGTTCGGGCTGGACTGTTTTTTATGGGCCCCAAACTGGGGTGACATGGTGAGCAAAAGAACAATGGATTCAACCCAGATCTGTAATTCAGGGTGAGTGTTTGAAAAGTTTCAGCACTCCGTCAAGAACCTTTTGTGTTGCAAAAGGCACCGCAAGTGGCCAGGGTAGGCCCAAATGTGTGTCTCTTGCTCACTGTACCACTGGATTCATGTTAGCCTGGCTGATGAGGGGTAATACTGTGAAACGGTACCCAGGATGCTTGTTTCTGGTTCAAGGCGGACCTGGCCTGGCAGTTCAGGCTGAACTGTTACCATGGGGAGCAGGGTCAACACTGATTTGCATATGACTGGGTAAAAACTGGGGTGGCACGGTGAGCAAAAGAACAATGGATTAAACACAGATCTGTGACTGAGGCTGAGTGTTTGAAAGCACTCCATCCATCATTCTTTTGTGTTGCTAAAGTATGCTAGGCATGTTCCTTGGCACCCATAATATTCCTGCATTACATTAACAACGTAACGATATATTGACAAGAAGTTGCAGGACATGCATGTCATTAAAAATAAGATGGTATCCGTGTTGCTGTATTGGTATCTTGTACCCTAATGGCCTCAAGAAACTTATTGATGGTTTAGTCCATTTGACAGAGAATTTGGTCTTTGAGACAAACCTGACCAAAACTTACAATAGGACTTGGGGTCTCAAAGGTCTGCAGTTGCAGTGTATTACAGTAAAGGATAAACCAATCATCATAGTCGGACAATTCCCATATCTGGTGGCAACTTTTGATGCTGCCACCAATTGGATACCTGTATTACTTTAAGGAATCAGTGCTTCTCGCAATCAGTGGGAAGATCACCTTTATTTACATATTCAGGCTCGACGGCTACTAAGTATAAACTATAGACGAAGCTGACCTTTAGGAATGTCAGGTGGCTAGAGAGCGAAGCTGTGGAATTTCATAAAACACCCATAAGGCCCTAAGCAATAGTCCAGAGAACTAGAACCTCATGTTGAGGTCGTTTTAAACACAAGGGAACAAGCAAGTGCTCCTTAAAACATTCAGACTGAATACCATTTGCTGTCATTAATAATTCCCTATTGGGCAATACCATACAGCCTCAATGTGCGCTTGCCCTTGTAATAAATCCTTAAAGCAAACCTTGTTGCATTCTTTGTAAGTATCATGAACCCTTCACACGCTGTTGTTTGATGACACTTTGATAGATGATCTGCCTTATATTTTGTAACAAATGCTTTCATACCACCACTGTTTGCGTTTTTAACTTCAAGTCTGCATCATAATTCTTCTTTACTTTACATTACTCTACTATCTAATTTATATATTAAAGAAATGCTTGTACCTGTTTTATCCGATGTGTAGTCTTCAAATAATGCATTTATTCATTTTATTTGTTTTTGGCTATTTATGTACTTTTATGATCATTACTAATTGAATAAAGTTGATTCACTTACTGTGCCAATGCACTTGCTTGATATCTCTTTCAAACTAATGCTTACAATACTGTACTGATAATAAAAGATTCTTTGTCTAGGGTTGCATAGCAGAATATCAACAATCAAACATCGTCGTTGAAAAATAGCAACTACAGAATATCGATTACTACTACACTGCCAAGGTAAATATATATAAATATCCTCTTGTTACAAAGAGGAATCCAAGCACCCAGCGTACCAGTGAAATTTCTTAATTGTAATCTGATGAAACACCAGAACGCGATATGGCGTCCGGCTGGTGCTGTGGAATGGGGCAAGCCGGCACTATACTTTTTGCCACAAAACTGTGTTTGCGCTGTTTTGCAACAAAAAGTATAAATGAGGCCTTATATTTTTTAAAAGGGGACGGAGGCTGTGTGCCTCCCTCTCTGAGCTGGTATCAGCCCTGGGAACCCCAGTACTTTACACAGAAATGGGGATCCCACTCCAGAGACACTGTAGTTCCCTGGCCAGCAGAGTGCAATCATACCCTGCCTACACTCTACCAGGCAAGGAACTAAACTTAGCTTCCACCCAGCAGGAGGAATTAAGAAATTCTGGTCTCGTCAGAGAGGGAGCAAAGGAAAGTTGCTGGTCCCCATCAGAACCCAGTATGGTGCTGGCTGAGGCAGTAGCAGGGGCCGTGCTGCTCCCTTCGCAGCCCACAACTATGCCAGGATTGTGGGTGCCCCAGGTGGGCACTGGGGCACCCGCCAAAAGATTCAGAAAATGGCTGGCTACTGCAAGGGGAGACAGCAGGGGCTATGGCAGACTTGGGGCTCCGCCCGTGGGCTCAACAAAAGTAGAGCTGTGGGTGACACAGACGGGCATCAGGACAACTACTTCAGAAAATAATGCAGGTTCCGGCCAGTACCCAAAATGGGTACTGCTTGGTGTACCGGCTTGGGCTGTGAGGACCCAAGAGCTCTCCCTGTGGTGCCCCAAAAAGAACTTAAAAATGGGTGACCTAGGTGGGCTGGGTTGTTTTATGATTGCACTTTGTCGGCTGAAAAATGTAAAAAGAAAAACCGAGAGACGTGTTGATTTTATTTTTAAAAACTCAACATGTCTCCGAGCCTTTCATTTAACATTTTTCAGCCTAATAGGCCCATTTTTTATATATTTTGGTGTTGTGGCTCTTTGACAAAGCCACTTAGTCTGCTGGAGTGCGACCAGGGCCTGCAAGACCAACTACATGCTGCATATGCCATAAGGCTGCGTCTGGTGTGGAGTTCCTTGCTGCTGTGAGGTGGAATGCAGGACCTGGTTGTGCGCGCAGTAAGGTTGAATGCTCGCAAGGGGTTGGACGCAGGGCCTGCCAATGCACTTCTAATTATTACCCCACATATTACATCACTCAGGACATGATCTTTAACATCATTGATAATATGACTGCAACATCTGAAATTACATAATTAATGACAAAACTGTGCATGGGGTGCATGAGTAATAGTTACGGTAGGGCACAAGTTATAATTATTAGAGATAACTATAACTGGTGAATTTCAGTGTCATTTTTAGTTTAAAACATTACAGTGTCACTGACATTTACACCTAGTTATAATGTTACTTTAATATTTTTTTCAGTGATTGTATGTATATATATATATATATATATATATATACATATACATATATATATAAAAATATGTGTTCAGTGAATGAATATATATACAAATATACACACACACACACACATATATATGTGTGTGTATATATATATATATATACATATATATATATATATATACACACACACATATATATATTGTTCTCCTCCTCAGTCCATTTCATGCACGCTTTTCACTGGTGCCGATTTTCACAGCCTGACCACGCTCTGTTTAACTATGTAATTATTCCACAATATTCACACTCTTATCTCATATTTAGTTTTATTTCCAGACACAAGAAGCTTGCAATGCCAACGCATTTTGACTATAAAAGTCTTGGTCACAGCATATAGTTCCTTTTCTGTTTCTCCTTTTTATATGTTCTATTTTTTTTGTCCATATACAAACATAGGGCTTTTAATTTTATTCAGAATTGTTTCATTCTTTCCACCTTTACCCCGCAACATTTTTGTTAACTCATCAACTTGCTTTTCATTTTGTTTTTTCTGGAGATATGAATTTTTCTTTGAGGCATTTTCTATTATATATTCGTGCTTTTTCTTTTTTGGTTTCTATTTTATCAGCTCTTAGTGGCTTTCAATTATTATTTGTTATAACTCTTTCTGAATTGTGCTTTCCTCATGCTGTACAAGCCCCTTTTCTCATTATAAGTGTACATGGAGTTCTTCATCCGCATTATGCCCAAACGGTGATCTTGTTTGTAATTTTGTGATATATCATGACGCCTATCTGCGGAGTATTTGTTCTCTATTTCCCCCTCTTTCATTTTTCTTCATGTGTGCTATGCCATAGTATTTTATGCTTGTCCAATTTTAATTTGGGTGTTTTATGTAGTGTTTTGCTATCACATAACTGATATCTCTGTTTTGTAATGCCTTTTTATGTTCCAAAGTCCGTTTTTTCAAATTGTACTTCCTACATATATTTTACCACAAATACATTCTATGACATAGATCACATATTTAGTCACACATGTTATTCTTTTGTTTATTTTTATTAGTTTTCCAGTGAATTTTTCCAAAATATTGTTTATTTTCTCCACTTTTGCAGGCTTTGCATCTTTTGCAATTTTTATTTAGCCATGGTTTTTTCGGAGACATCGAGAGGTGACTTTATACATGCATATATTTTAATGCGGATGCTTTCTTATAGGGTAGTGAAGGATTTGGTCTAATTTTATCCTTGATGTCTTGGTCTCTGCTTAATATATTCCAGTATTTCCCAAGGATTTTGTAAATAGCAAAGTTCTCCTAGCTATACTCTAATATTATTCTAATTTGTAAGTCTCCTTCTTCCCTTTTCCTTTTATTATTGTCTTCTACTAGTGTTCATCTCTTTTGCTTTGTTTAGCTCTCTTTATTTCTTGATTTATTTCAGATTTCTTGTATCCCCTTTGTAGGAATCTTTTTTTTCATTTCACTGTATTGATGCAAACATTTCAGCCTCATTGAGCAGTTTCTTCGTAGTCTTAGGATTTCGCCATATGGTATATTCTTTATGAGATGTTTTGGGTGGAAATATGCTGTTTGTTGCTGTTGGTTTTAGAAAAGTGTTGTCTCCAGTTTTCCTTCCTTTACATATATGTTCAAATCTATAAACTCTATTCCTGTTTTACTTAAATTATACGTGAATTTTACTCCTTGTTCATTTTGGTTCAAAATTGCCAAGAATTGTATGAAATCTTCCTTAGTTACTGTCCATATTATGAATAAATCATCTATAAATCGTAGCCATAAAGCAACTTTCTCTGTATATATTTGATTTTCTTCTCTCCAAGCCACTTCTCGTTCCCACCATCCCATAGTGAGACTTGCGTAGCTTGGAGAGAAGAGACTTCCCACAGCTGTCCCGCGTTTTTGTCTATGAATCTGATGATTAAATAAAAATATGTTATTCACCAGACACATTTCAATCATTTTTAGTAACATTTCCGAATGCTCGAATTCCTTGATATTCTTTTGAGAAAAAAAATATTTAGATTTTCCTGCCAATTAATTTCTGCTAGTATTCCCCAAACATCTCTTGTGTCCTGTATGAATGACCACTTAATGAGACTTCTATAGTCAGGACGCTGGCATGGTAAACTTCTTGTGTGTGGATATAAAATTAAAGATAAACTATTCCCTGGAGTGCGATTATTGTGGAATAATTACTATATATATATATTTATGCATATACACATATGTGTGTCTCTATGTATGTGTATAAATATATACATATACACATATATGTGTGTCTATGTATGTGTATAAATATATATGTGTGTGTGTGTGTATATATACATTCACTGAATACATATTTTTATATATATATATATATATATATATATAGAGAGAGAGAGAGAGAGAGAGAGAGAAAGAGCGAGAGGGGGAAGAGAACGAGAGAGAGAGAGAGATAGAGAGAGAGTGTTAAGGTACACAGAAGTGGAGTTATGAATAGTAAATCTATACTTACCTATGTATGTTTACCCTCACTATATAGTGGTAGTGAATATTCCACAGTAGCAAATTTTGTATGTTATTGTAATAACCTCAACAGTCTGGTAGTATGCCTCACCCAAACTTAACTATCCCAATGTACTCTTTGAATACCTCCCTATATACTATAGGGTGGTGATAATTAAAGTTGTTTTGTCTAGGCTTGTATGGCACACCCTTGTGCTAAAAAATATAAACCTACAAAAATAATGGCTGCAGAATATCGACCACCACTATATTGTAAAGGTGGCTACACATAGGTAAGTATAGATTTACTATTCTTAAATCTAGATCTATGTACCTTGAAGACATATATATTGGCAAGGTACACGGATGTGGAGTTGAGAAAAGAAAGCCATACTTACCTCTGTATGCTAAACTTCACTACATAGTAGTAGTCATTATTACGCAGTCAATATTTTTGTAGATCGAAGTGAATAATTTGATATTCTGGCAGGCCACCTTGCTTGAACATAACTATCCAATTCAACTAATTGGATGTCTCTCTGCACTATCCTTTGTCATCATTTGCCTACGGCAGTGCTTAATTTGTGAACAAAATGTGCTGGTGCCCAAAGCCCTCCTCTTAAACATGCAGATGCTGCATTTATTTGTGACAGCACAGAATACTGAGGCAGCATAACCCTGAACCCATCTCGGGCCTCTTCAATCCATTTACAGCCAGTCAGAGCACCTTCAGCTCACTCCTGCAGCTTTCTGCTTTCTTTCTTTGTGACGCGTTTTCGTTTTTCTCTTCCTCCGTCTACCCCAAATATGTCTTTTGATTGCCATAAATGCTTGAGGCAAAAAATTAAGCGCCGATGCTCAAAAGTAAGTGCCGGTGCTCCGCACCGGAAACATCAAGCACATAATAAGCACTGGCCTACGGTCTTGAAGCTCTATGTGAAGATTTACAATACATAAATAAATAAATACTTTAAATGAGATGAGATGCCAAGCATTTTTCAGAACACAGAAAGTGAAGAAGAGATTGTGTTTACTTTATCAGCATAAATGGGAATGACACCTGTTATGAAAATGACCTTTAAACAAAAATCCTGGTTTCTTCCTCTGTAATGGAGTGTGGCCTAGAGCAGATCTTCTTTTAATGTTTATTTTAGTAGTTAATTAGATCATTCATTGTCAGCAAAAATTCAAAATACATTATAACTGGCATAAGTACGTAAGGAGTGTTAACCACAGTATTACACTGCGTGTGGGAGGGCGTGCCACAACACTGCACAGCATGTAGGAGGGAGCGCCACAGCACTGCACAGTGTGTGTGACTTCTTCAGTGGGTGAACGTTTGTGAAGTACTCTGTAGAACAGTGCAGATACCAGCCAAGAAGGCCCAGACTGGACATTCTACTGCCAAACAAAGCTTTATGTGCAACCCAAAGGCCCTGGAATCTGATTCTCCGCAGAACCAGTAGCCAATGTAAGCACACCACTACCGATAAATTATGCTAGCGTCAGAAGTTGGTGGTGGATAACCTGGCAGCTACAGAACAGTAATGTTCAGTATACTTTGCAGGTATCGAAACGAGTGCTTCATTTGAGCCAGTGGTAGGCATCAGTGCTCATTTTTGGGGATTAATTTTTTTTATCATCAGACTTTGATCAAGACGAAGAGTAAGGCAGAATAGAGCGAAAGGAGGAACAGAAGCTTATGAAACAGCGAGAACAGGAGAAACCACAGATAGTCAAGTATCTGCAGTAGACACAAAGCTTGTGTGGTGAAAGAAACAGGCATGTGGTTGAATCAAAATTAAGCAGTCTTAGGGCCAGATTTACAAGGCCCTATCAGCACAAGAGTGTCACCTTTTGTGACGCTCCAGTGGCACAATGCCCTACGTTGTATTTACAAGGTGGCATTAAGCCACTTTTTGTGGCTTAAAGCCATCTTGTAAATACGGCTCCTTCACATGCAGCACTTTGCATGGAAGGGGTGTGCAATGGGTGTTGCTGCTGGGGCATGCCACAGCAACATCCATTGCATTTTAACGATGCCTCAGATTTACGATGTTTCGTAAACCTGAGGCAGTGCCAAAATCTAACACCATCCCAGTGGTTATGTTAGAGTGGCTCAACGAGGAGAAATGTCTTTATTTTGCCTCGTTTTTTGCTCTTTCTATGTGTGCTGCATTATGGTGCAAGGGTGGCTCTATTGGCACGTGGCAGCAAATTTAGCGCCGGTGCAAGGGGAAACACAGGAGTGCACCATATTCTATTAAATACGCTGCATCCCTGAGTTTTAAAAATGACAGAGCACGGCACTGACAAATTTGGCGCTGCCCGTGCTCTGCCATTTTCTAAGAAAACTGGGCCATAGTATTTGGCAACTCCAGGGAACTCCTAACCAAAATCTTTGGCCTCCATCACTTATTTTTCTGTAAACATTTGGCAAACCAAAACCTTGAAGTACATAATATCGCAGGTAAGGGTAGGACAAGTAAGAGAGCTCCGTCTCTGTGTGCCCTAAGAATTAATGCTGGAGGCTTCCACCTACAGGAGGCAGCCACACACGCACACACACACACACACTGGGGCTTCGGAAGTAAGCGTCCCTTGAAGGCGTGTTACCATCTGTGCTCCTACATTGTATGACGCAGCTTGACGGTGGGGCTCCAGGCACGCAGTCCTCTAATTTTTACCTTGTTTCGTTGTAAAAAAAGGCAAGCGCTCCGTGCTTCTCTGCTAAACGTGACATGCTTTACAAATGTGGCGTTCTTGAATCTAGCATTGGTTCAGCATAGACACTACGTGATCCAGCTGCTTAGAGGACTAACTCCATATGTCAGTCCTGAGGTGGATATGTGTGAAAATATTGCATTTTCTAAATTCACAGGTTCTTCTTAGAGTGAAAAGCAATATGATGTGAGACAGCAGCATGTCTTCAACGCGATGGATTAGGGGTTTCACGTCAGAGATGTGAGCCTGAGAGGCCCTGGGAAGGGACAGATAAGAAGATGGCCGACTGGGCTGCCAGGGGCCTTACAGAGAATCTGCGTTCTCTCGCTCACACAGGAGACCTTTCTCCTGCCCTTGGATGCTGGTTGTTACTGCTCAACGGAAGCAACAGCCTGTTCGAGCTGGACATTACCGGCTTTTGGCAGCTATGTTACATCTGATGTGTTCTCATTGGCTTATGTCTGCATTCCAAACCTGGAGGTGAGCAAGAGAGGCTACAGTGTGCTGCCCCGAGGGTGCCCTTGAAGAGAAAAATATAGAAATCCCCGTGAAGAGAGAATAGAGGGTGTCAGGAAAGAATTGGTGTCGCCAGAAGGGGCCAGAGTCCCAGGAAATGTTGTCCTGGTCGCCCTTTCTGCTCCATCACCACAGCTGCTCAATGTACAAGGAGGCGACCCAGAAAATACAGACACTACACCTTGACACATAATAATTTTTCTAACTTCCTTGCAAAGTAATGTTGTTTGACTTTCTATGAATTTATGTATGTATTAGAGGTGGGTGAGCCAAAACAAGGCGAGCTTTCATGTGGCTTCTGCCTGCCTCCCTCGCTGTACCCAGGATGTTGCATTACATCCGAACCTGCCAAATCCGGGCAAGTCGCTTAATCTAACCAGGCCTAAACAAAAAAATTTGACCTTGTGTAATGTAACTGGTGTTTATGTAAGCCTGCAATAGCTTAGGGTCATGTTTACCCTTTATAAAAACTTCAGAAAAATGCACAAAGATGTTAAAAGAAAGCATTAACAAACAACCATTTGCAATGCAATGGGTCTCGCATCTGCTCGAGTTAGAGCTATTAGTGTTGTAAACTCCTAACCCGACTTTTCTTGCCACATAAATCGAAAATTAAAAGTTAAATGGGTTCACATAAGGGAGCTGATTCACAGTGCCACGGCCGCCACGAGCATCAGCGTGAAGAGACACACAAAAGGAAAAAAAAAGTTTGCTTGCAGTTAAACCAATTGGCAAAAGTGCAATTAGCCATGTAACAGGGACGATGACCAAGGCGGTAACAAAACCTCCCCAAGGAGGGACAAAGGTAAACCATTTGCCAATCATCAAAGGATTTTTGATGGGCAAGCCCACAAACGAGTGGTAGTGATGGGCGTGAGGTGGGTGTTCTTAAAAGCCCAGATACATACCAACACGTCGGAAAAGCAGTGCTTGCGCACTGCAATGCTCAACCTAAAAAGGAGGGACAAATAGATACCCATTTAGTTGTTGATATATACAAAGTGAAACCAGGGAACCTGGATTAATCACAACTTCTCCACTTGAATTATGTGATCTTAGGAAAATATTTTACTTCACCAAAAGTCCTTCTATTCATAATATCAGCTGTGCAACAATCTATTGTGTAAATTGCTCTATAATAATCCAGGCCACATACAGGGTTCACATGACAACTGCCTTGCCTCTTGGTACAGTAATGACACTGTCACCATTGTGGGGATGGGGGCAGTAATGTCTCTAAGTTCAATTTTAAAAACTATCACTTTCAATTACTACTTCTCAGTGCAGTGCTTTAATATGAGATATTTATGTCAAAGCCTCCACATAGTAAAGAAATACACTTTGCATTTTAAAGGTACATTGTCATATTTTACGGGCTGTTTGTTGTGTTTTTTACATAGAAAACATTTTTACGGCTCGTGCATGGGCTCTAAGAGTCAAGCCAGGCCCTTGGCTCGGCTCTGGCTTGGCTCTTCCTGTTAATTTGTTTACCCATCCACCACTAGTATGTTTGTGCTCTTTGCGCCCTGAAAGCAGTCCCACAGCATGCAGGGAAAATGCCAGAGTGACTGATGGCTGGCCAGTCCAGCCAGGGAGGGAGGAGGGGTGTGTTCTGGTGGGAGGTGTGTGTGCTGGTGGGGGGGGGTGTAGGGAAGCAAGTGCAATGATGTGGATACAGCCGGGTACCATGTCAAACATAACACTGCTAATGGCCTGGATTGTACATGCCACGTATATATATATTATACAGTGCTTAATTTGTAAATAAAAAGGTGCCAGTGCCCAAAGTCCTCCTCTTAAACACGCGGCTGCTGCAATTAAATGTGTGAACATGGAATACTGAGGCAGCTTAATCCTGAAGCCATCTCGGGCCTCTTCAATCCATGTAAAGCTACTCCCTTCCCCTTCAGCTCACTCTTGCACCTTTCTACTTTCTGTGTGCTTACACATACACACACATTCACACAAACACACACTGCTTCTCACTTTAACATGCTCACACCCACGAGCATGCACACAACATATATTTAAAAGCATACTTTACTTACCTTAGCTGCCAAGGAGGGTTATATTCCAGCTAACTGAAATACATTCTTTATTACAGTAATAGTGAATAATATTTCTATAATATTCAATAATATTATTCTATTCATTAATATTGTAATAAAAAATTGACAAAAAACAAGGAAAGTGGAGCCTCAACCGATGTCCATACGGATGAGCTGCTCCTGTATTCCTGGTACAGAGTGTGCCACCTCTGAGGCCAGGGGTCACAAAGGCAGTACCAGGGGTCGCAAGGAGCATGTCAGTTGTCGCTGCTGTGACCCCTGGCAACCCCTCAATGACATCTACATGGGTGGGAGGCCTATCGAGCCTGCAGGATTGCTTTTAGAATGAGGATGTTGTGCAACAGCCAGAAGTGCCGACTTTGGGGCTGGGGAATCAGGTTCGAGTCTCAGAGTGGCCTAAATAACCTGTGATTGTGGGCAAATTACTTAATCTCTCCGTGCCTTTGCTCTAATACCTTCGGGTTGGGTGAAAGTCAGATTGTTCCTGAGTATGCATGTTTGAGAAAATAATGTTGTGTTGCTAATGTTTAGCAAAGCATGCAGTCCCTCTAAGCAATCACAGGGAGGCATTGCAAGGCTTTGTATATAGATGGCTTTATGAAGATGCAGCGGCATATCCCAGGCCCCAGAACCCCAGTGGCACAGGCATGCCCCAACCCTTCAGGAAGGCCCAACTGAGCCCAGGGTCTATAAATATCAGAGACCGAGGGGCATTTCAATTAACCGTTCACGGGCCGGCAGGGCAGGGAGAATCATTTTCAGGTTGAGCATAGCAGTGCACAAGGGCTGCTCTTCTCGACATGCTGTAATCTGTTCTGAGGGTTTTAACCACACCCATCTCACGCCCATCACTTTATTTGATTCCTGACTTTCACAAATCCCTTGATGTTATTGGTAAATGCTTTACGTTTGTCCCGCTTTGAGGATGTTTTTTTACTGCCTTGGAGACTGGCGCTGTTACATGGATTATTGCACGATTGGGAAGGTACCTTAGTGTGGCACACTTTTTTCTTTTGCCTCGCTGCTTCACTCATGGCGGTATGTTGTTTCTTCTTTTTTGGTTTCGGGCACCTTTCTGTTTCTTTGTGATGTCTGCAGGGGCTTTTTTATTTTTTGCAGTTTAATGCAAACTCAACACAAAGGTATTGGAGCTCTTTATTTATGTATTTTTTTTTAAAGTTTTATATTGCATGAACTCGATACATAAGTATGACAGCGCTTTACATGAGCACAGGTTACATTACACAAGAACACATTCATTTTGGTAGCAGGGGGAGATTAAGTGATTTGCCCAGAATCACAGGATGTTGAGCTGGTGCCAAGACTCCAAATATGCTCCCAAGCTCTACGGTTGGCAGCTTTGGCCCTTACGCCACATCCTCTCCCCTAAGGTTCTTTGACTGATGCGTGTTGGGGCAGTGTGGGAAAAAATAGTTTTTAAAAATATTGAGCTTGGTAATACAGGTTCTGCCATTTCATAACACTGCAAAGCAGGTGCCATTCCTAACAAAATCATTATAGTTTATTTGCGGTTAAGCTGCCTCTTGTTATTTTCTTTCTATACAGTCAATGTTTTGAAAAGTTAGGCTGGCATTGCCAATGTAGAGGAATACATTTAACACACAGAAATATATGGCCTCCCTTTTTCTTTGCTTCTAACTCTTTTGACGCCCTCATTCTCAGGGTTAAATGCCAAGAAGGTGCCCTTTGTGGCTTGTTTGGTGCTATAAAAGTTTAGGTAAACACACTATAACGGGATGCATCTCTAGGCTATCACAGCCAGTCTGTATGGATGATGCAAAAAACACCCAAGATGGCTGCCTTGTTGTGTTCTCTCTCCTGCAGCGACAGGCCTGGGAGGGTTGCCGCGGCACCTGGCATACATCCACTACACTACAACCCAAAAAAACATAGGCAAAAGACATTGTCATTTTTCAACACCAATAGCTCTAGCTCTCATAAATGTGAGACCAAATGCATTGCAAATGCTTGTTTTTTATACCACTGGAATGATGCACATTCAAATAGGACCTACGTTCTGGGCATCATGTGGCATTGATAGGTCCACGCGGCCATAACCTCTGTTACCAGCCAGGACTGAGAACCGTAATGGGGAATCATCTAACAGAGCATTGAACAAGGGACAGACAGTATTGGGTTGACAGTAGTGTGTAAGGGAAAATGTTGAGAAGAAAGTCTGCAGAGGCACAGATTGTTCAGTAAGATCTGGGGGGTGTGAGCCTCAGATTTTCCAACAATCACATTACCAATTCCTGATAAAATAAATTATACGGCAAGCAGGGTGCATTAGAGGGGCTTGAAGGGCAGTGGAGAGGAAGAGAAATGCAGATTTGTAGGGGTACTAAGTGAGAGAAAACACAATGGGCCTCATTCCGACCCGGACGGGCGGCGGACGCCGCCCGCCGGGCGGAAACCGCCCAAACACCGCCCCGCGGTCAGAAGACCGCGGGGGGCATTTCAACTTTCCCGCTGGGCCGGCGGGCGATCTGCAAAAGATCGCCCGCCGGCCCAGCGGGAAAGCGCCTTCCACGAGGATGCCGGCTCCGAATGGAGCCGGCGGAGTGGAAGGTGTGCGACGGGTGCTGTGGCACCCGTCGCGCTTTTCAGTGTCTGCTAAGCAGACACTGAAAAGCAATGTGGGGCCCTGTTAGGGGGCCCCTGCAGTGCCCATGCCATTGGCATGGGCACTGCAGGGGCCCCCAGGGGCCCCACGACACCCGTTCCCGCCAGCCAGGTTCTGGCGGTGTAAACCGCCAGAACCAGGCTGGCGGGAAGGGGGTCGGAATCCCCATGGCGGCGCAGCTTGCTGCGCCGCCATGGAGGATTCCCATGGGCAGCGGGAAACCGGCGGGAGACCGCTGGTTTCCCGTTTCTGACTGCGGCGTTACCGCCGCGGTCAGAATGCCCATGAATGCACCGCCAGCCTGTTGGCGGTGCATTCGCTGCCCTCGGCCCTGGCGGATTCAATCCGCCAGGGTCAGAATGAGGGCCAATATGTTGCAAAATAACCAACATTTTGGCAACTTTCAAAACAGAGAGGGAGAGGTGTGTGTGCGTTTTTGTCTGTAGGTAAAAAATCCTCGTGAAATCAAACAGACACCTCCCCATACCGACTGAAAGCACCAGTACCAGACATTTTACCAGAAAATAAATTTATTAGGGGATGTAACAACCCAAACAACCGCCCCAACCCCCAAAGCTGTGCCCTGGAAATGCTAAAAATGAATGGCAGAACCAGTCATTCTTTAGGATATTATCAGCATACAATTTGCACAGAGAAAAATATTAGCACTGCGAAAATAACTACCTACTTCAGATGTAACTACCTCAGAGAACAGTCACAGCTCGCGCGACCCACAAGGGTTGGGGTGGTGCACGTAGGGAGGGAGGGTTGCGAATTAACGGGGGGATGGAGGAGGAGATTAAATTAAACATAATTTAAAAAACACTTACCTCCTCCACCGCGAGCCGCTCCATCGCTCCTCCCATTGCTGCTGCAGACACAGGCTCCCAGCCTGCCCTGCGCCAATCCTGATGCTGCTCAGAGCAGCGTTAGGATTGGCTGGAAGTGCCAAGCCAGGGAGCTCCCAGGCAGACTAGGAGCCTGTGCAACTGTGTTGCTGGTCTGGAGAGAGCCCGGTGCGCATGTGTGTTTGGCCGGCCCAAGACAGCCAGCCAAACACAAATGTGCTACAAGGGGTACTGCTGAGCACTCCCCCTCACTGCTCATAATCCCTGCGGCCCCACCCCTTTCCCCCCAAAATGATAGTAAACAACGTTTATTATTGTTTTTGGGTAAAAGATTTGCAGCTGCCGCTGCTGGCGGGAGGGTGTGACGCTCCTCCACCCATATGGAGAAGCCGGCCCTGTCAGAGAATAGTGTGTGCGGAGAAGGAGTATGATTTTTATTGGTGAAAGGAGGAAGCAGCTCTGTGTCGACAAGAAAGCAACCATCTTGGTTTCAGTTGGAGAAGTGGGGACTGATCTCAGATGCCTCAGTACTTTTCAAAATCACTTTAAATCACACTTGCACACAAATACTCTACCATGCACGAGTGCATGCAGATCAGCTGGTTTTATTACTGGACAGCACTGTTTTGGATGCATTCGCTCTGTAAGCTCGCTGTGTTATCTTCTATGGCGTAAATGGAGTGAACAACAGATATTCACAAATGGGTATACTGTATGTGGGCTGTTGGAGGGCTGTCTGGGAGAATTCATGGTTTGTGGAGCATTAGAAGCTACTTGGAAATGTCAGTCAGTGTGCGAAACCCAGCCCCACAGGGCAAAAAGGCAGTTTAGCTCTGGCATCATTTAATAGATGTCTGCTAAGAGTAACAGCCAAAAGAAATAACATAGATATCTCCAGCAGGGTGCATCAACTCACTGAGATGTATCACTGGCTGAAACACAATAGGGAAATAATAGGAAAACTGATTATTCACTCTGCACAGTGGGAAAATACCACTGTGGGGTTAAACGATAACATCACACTGGGTAAAATAAAATAGAAATGTTAATAAGGGCATTCAAATGTGAAAATATCAAATTTAAATGTACAAAATGTCAGTGGTCTGACCTTTGGCAGTCAAACCAGGGTTCTGCTGTACAATAACAAACTACAAAAAATCAATTTACAATTCAGGAAAGCTAACATTTTTAAAATGTTCATTCCAAATGAGATTGTTCAGTATGCTTTGTCCCTGTTTGAATTCTCAGGTAGGTCCACAGTGGGGGTTCTCTAAATTGGCCCTGCGTCCACTATCCCTGTGTGGCAGTCAGCAGACTGGTGGTAAGCCTTTAAACTACACATATATAATTCAGAAAGTTCTCTCCTTGGGGGTTGGGGGGGGCCTAGGGAAGATGACCATCCAGGCCAAAGAAGGGAGATCTGGAACAGAGGGGGGGGGATTTTAAACAATGCACACTCACGCCTCCACAAGCCACAGTTAAGAGGAATCTTCCCAGCTCTTGCTGAATGCGGTACTACATAGCACCTGTGTATAATAATATTTGTTTGTAGTGCATGAAACTTCACTGTACTACAGATGAACTACCCAATAAGCATATTTTATCAATCTGGATATTGGTGATTTAGTATATATATATTACCCAGCGGCAGTCCTAATTTGTTAGTTATAGTCAGGTCTGCTTTTCCATAGGAAAAGCTTTTTTGTGTTGCTAATTACTTTGGCCCAGTTGGCAAATCCCCACAAAACTTTCCAAAAAGGTGTGAGTTTGCGCAAGGAACATTTTGGGGTTTTCCGTCTAGCTGGGGCTGAGTAAAAAGTATGGCCAAAAACATAAAATCCCTGTCCATTTCCCATAGACGTCTTTAAGAAGGGTTACACCAAAGCATGTTAAATGGAATAACACCAAATTTGGCAAAAGCTAGATCTTGGTTCACAGATTGTGTGTTTTGTTATTTGGTGTAAATCCATTCAGTAGCTTTTCAGAAATTAAGGGTCAGAAATATTTGAATATCTGGACAATTGGGTTCACGAGTGACTCAAGAGACTCTTGCAGGAACATCAATTTAAAAACAGAGCATTCTGATTGGCCCAGGGAGCTTTATTTCCTTAGGGCTATTTACTCACGCAGGAGTCAAACTCCTAAAGGAAAGAGTGCTCTAATTGGCTGCCAGCAACATCTGACAAAATGCTGCTGTCAGCCATTACAGGACTGATGGACGTAGTCCCCTGTCCTGAAGTAGTAAATAGAAAACAATTATGAGGGTACAGGTTAGGGACACCCTGCCCCCTAGGCCCCATTGGAGTTCTCAGAGGGAACCCCACATGGGACCAACATTTTTAAAAAAATCATTTGTTTCTGCTACGATCCAAACAGTAATCCCGCAGGATGATTTAAAAAAACACAATTGTGGCCCGGGCCATCCGCATTGTGTAATTAAGGGAAGGCAACATGTGCCCCCTCTCCCTGAGCTGTATTCAGCCCCAGGAAACCCTTTCCCCAAGTTCTGATTCATTAATGATGGGACAGGGGCATGCAGGCCCATTCCCCGAACCACATTCGACTCCAGGCACCCCATCCCCCAGGGCCAGATTCCTCAAATATGTGGGGTGTGCCTCCCTGAGACAATTTCAACCCTAGAGATCCCACGCCCTGGGGCTGAAATTTACCAAAAGGTGGCCTCCCTCCAAGAGCTTTTAAAAGGCCATGGGGACCTCATCCTCCAGGGCCGCTATTTACATTTGAATGGAAGATGGGCTGTGCAGCTTCCTCAATGAGACTTCTATGGTCCCAGTGACCCAAACCCTGGGGCCAGCTCACATGCTATGTCCCAGGGAGCCCATCCCTAGGATACAGCAGTTTCCCCGTTCTCAGGAGCATTTTCAAAACTCCTGCCACAGAGAAGCAAACACAAACTCTGCTCTTAGCAGACTGGAGCTTTAAGAATGCTCCTGCCAGCTGGGGTCAGACTTTTGATCTGTTTCTCTGCCAGCACTGATCCGGGCAGGGTAACAAATTCACAAGATTTCTGCTGCCCGGAGGGGGCAGCATAAGTAGCTGCTCACTGTGGGCAGGAGCAATGCTGGTTCCCTCGGCATGTGTGGAGCTGACTGGGCCCACAGAGGCCCTAGGGCTCCCTCTGGGGCCTCAAATGTTGTGGCTGGTGGGTGTCTGGGTGGGTACCAGGGCACCCACCTTTAAACAATGTATTGGGCCTGGAGGATGGGGTCTCCGGGGTTGAAAATGACTCAAGGAGGGAGGCTACATGGCCTCACCCCTTTCAATTAAATTACTGCCCTGGATGATGGGGTCCCCAGGGCCTTTCAAAGGCTCTAATTAAGTGAAAGGGGAGGGGGACTACATAGCCCCCCTTCCCAAGTTTTTATTTTTACGGTACAAAGCATACTGTAAGTGGAAGGGGGCTGTGTGGCCCTGTGGGATTGGATCTCCTATCCTTTAAAAAGAAACTGCATTGGGGATGGGGTCTCCAGGGTTAAAAGGCTCGGCGAGGGGGGCCTCACTTCCCCAATCCCTCTTAAAAAAGAATACAGTCCTTGGGGATAAAGTCCTCGGACCTTTTAAAGGCTTGGGGAGGGGGGCCACGTGATGTCATTTGGGATGGCATAAGTGATGTCATTAATGATGTCATAGAGTCATAGATCATTTTATGAGTGCATGGTGGGGTGCAAGTCATAGTTAGCTTTGCTAACTACAACTGGTGAATCTCAGTGGAGTTGGAGTTCAAAACGTTAATGTTGTCAATTAATTATTCACCTATGACGTCACTTTAAGCTCTGTTTTTTTCAGTGAATATATACACACACACACACATATAAATATATATATGTATATATATATGTGTGTATGTATATATATACATATATATATTATATATATATATATATATATATATATATATATATATATATAGTTAGAGGTGTGGTCTCTGGTTGGCAGTCAGTTTGCACTCTGTCCGAGCAGGGACCCTCACACTAGTCAGGGTAAAGGAGAAACACACCTAGTTAACCCCGCTCACCCCCTTGGTAGCTTGGCATGAGCAGAAAGGCTTAACTCTAGAAGCAATGTGTAAAGTATTTGTACCAACACCCACAGTAAAAACACTACAAAATGGACATAATACCAGTTTAGAAAAACAGGTAATATTTATCTAAATCAATTCAAGACCAAAACTACAAAAATCCAACATACACAAGTCAAGATATTAATTTGAAAAAGAATAAGAGCCTTAATCCATAGAAAACAGTGAGAACGCTGTTGTTACACTAAGTACCTGGTTAGCATAAAAAATAAAGCCACACGGGTGTGCATGCATCGAAAAAGGCCAGCAATGCGTCAATTTTTCACTCGCAAGAGAGACCGTGCGTTGTTCCTTCTCCGTTTGGGTCGGCATGAGTTGTTTTCTCTATCCCACAAGAGAGTAATGCATCGACTCCCAGACCGGTACCTCGGGTCCAGGCAGCCTTTGCGTTGATTTTTCACGCCCAGCAATGTTGTGTTCAAAAACCGGGTACACTGTGTCAGTAAACCATGCTGCGTGGGGCTTGCGTCACAGCCACAAGCAGGTGTTGTGCGTTGTCTCTGCAGCCGCAATGCATCGATCTCCCAGCCGCGATGCACGTGGAGTGTTGATTTTAGCCATGAGGCAAGCTGTGCGTCGTTTGACAGCCGCTTTGCGTATGGTGCCTCTAAAAGTGCCCCGAAAGGCTGTATTTGCGTGGACTTCTGTCCTTTTCCACCAGCTTCACCTTTCATGGGCCCAAAGCAGGTTAGAGCACCACTTGGCAGGGCAGGAGTCTCAGCAGAGAGTCCAGGTGCTGGCAGAGTGAAGTCTTTCATGTCCCTGAGACTTCAACAACAGGAGACAAGCTCAGTTCAAGCCCTTGAAGATTCTTCACCAGTGGGAAGCCACACAAAAGTCAGTCTTTGTCCTCCCTCAGGCAGAAGCAGATACTGTAGGGCATCCCTGCAAAGCACAGTCACAGGCAAAGGAGCAGTACTCCTCCTCCAGCTCTTCTCCTTGGCAGAGATACCTCTTGGTTCCCGATGTAATCTGATTTTCAGGGGTTTTGGGTCCAATGCGTATACCCCTTTCTGCCTTTGAAGTTGGCAAACTTCAAAGGGAAGTCTCTCTTGTTTGCAAGATCCTGCCTTTGTGAGGCCAGGCTCCAGATTCACATCAGGGGGTTGGAGACTGCATTGGGTGAGGGCAGGCACAGCCAATTCAGGTGTAAGTGACCACTCCTCCCTTTCCCTTCAGCCCAGATGGCTCATCAGGATATTCCGGCTACACCCCAGCTCCCTTTGTGTCACTTTCTAGAGGAGATTCACAAACAGCCCAACTGTCAGTCTGATCCAGACAGGCAATACACAAACAAGCAGAGTCACAGAATGGTTTAAGCAAGAAAATGCCTACATTCTAAGAGTGGCATTTTCAAACAGACAATCTAAAAAACAAACTTTACTAAAAGATGTATTTTTAAATTGTGAGTTCAGAGACCCTAAACTCCACATTTCTATCTGCCCCCAAAGGGAATCTGCACCTTAATAATATTTAAAGGCAGCCCCCATGTTAACCTATGAGAGAGCTAGGCCCTGAAACAGTGAAAACTGAATCTAGCAGTATTTCACTTTTAGGACATGTAAAACACATCAGTACAATGTCCAAACTTTAACATACATTGCATCCTGCCCATGGGACGACCTAGGGCCTACCTTAGGGATGCCTTACATGTAGAAAAGGGGAAGGTTTAGGCCTGGTTAGTGGGTATACTTGCCAGGTCAAACTGGCAATTTAAAACTGCACACACAGACACTGCAGTGGCAGGCCTGAGCCATGTTTACTGGGCAAATCATGTGGGTGGCACAACCACTGCTGCAGGCCCAATAGTAGCATTTGATTTACAGGCCCTAGGCAATTCTAATACACTTTACTAGGGACTTACTAGTAACTCAAATATACCAATCATGGATAAACCAATCAACAGTACAATTTACCTCAGGTGCACTTGCACTTTAGCACTGATTACCAGTGGTAAAGTGAGCAGAGACAATAAACCAGCAAAAACAGACTTGAAAAAAATAGGAGAAAGAAGGCAAAACTTTTATATATACAATTTGGAATGTTATGGGAGGTTCAAATTTATTAATGTGTATGAAGTAAAGTTTAAAACTTAAGACATACTTGAGAAGGGTCCATGAACCAGTGTTCCCTACCTATAACAAAAGGTTAGCTTGTTTTGAAAGGCATGTAGAGGAAGATCTGGAATTTCGATACTTGAGGAGCAAGAAGAGAGGATGCCCCACCACTACATTTATTGACTGTGGCTGTAGGTGAAGACATACTAGCACATGTTTAGCTTAGCTTTGACAGGTATGTCCAGCTGAAGACAATTTCGTACGTACACACCTGCAGTATTGTTCCTGATAAGATGCAGTGTGCCACAGGCAAAGAATGAGAACACCACTTGGGAATAAGGGCCTCACAACATCTGATCTCTGGACTCATAGAAGATTGGGGAGCTGGAGTGTGCAAAAGACATCCAGCGACGGAGGACCATATCTTACTGTGTTGACTTCTGAGCAAAACTTTGCCCTGCAGCACTTAGGGGGTCATTCCAACCCTGGCGGTCATCGACCGCCAGGGTGGAGGACCACGGAAGCACCGCCAACAGGCTGGCGGTGCTTCCCTGCCCATTCTGACCGTGGCGGTAAAGCCGCGGTCAGAAAAGGGGATCCAGCGGTTTTCCCGACGGATTTCCCCTGCTTGGGCAGAACCTCCAAGGCGGCGCTGCAAGCAGCGCCGCCATGGAGATTCCGACCCCCTTCCCGCCATCCTGTTCCTGGCGGTTTTTACCGCCAGGAACAGGATGGCGGGAACGGGTGTCGTGGGGCCCCCTAACAGGGCCCCAGAGAGATTTTCACTGTCTGCACTGCAGACAGTGAAAATCGCGACGGGTGCAACTGCACCCGTCGCAACACCGCCGGCTCCATTCGGAGCCGGCTTCCATGTTGCAGGGCCTTTCCCGCTGGGCCGGCGGGCGCTCCTTTGGCGGGCGCCCGCCGGCCCAGCGGGAAAGCCAGAATGGCCTCCGCGGTCTTCTGACCGCGGAGCGGCCACTTGGCGGTGACCGCATGGCGGGCGGCGCCTTAATCTTTAACAAGTTAGGTAATGCCACTGTTCCAATTTTTGCAATTTTATATTGCAAAATCTCCACCCAAGGTCATTAAAGCACCAGTTACATTATACAGGATCAGATTCATGTTATTTTTAAGGTATGGGCAGATTAAGTGATTTGCACAGAACTACCGTATGTTGACCCAGAGCACGGACTCGAACATGGTCCCCTGGTTCCAAATTCAGCAGCTCTAGCCGTAACACTACATCCTCTCCATTGTAAACATACAGTGACGTTTCAAGGCATAGGCAAAGTGAGGAACTGCTAAGGTCTCCCACCTAACAAGGGGCCCCATGAGAACATTAACCTCCAGTCTATTTGACTATCTGTGTATTCAATTCCCTTTCTAGAACATTCTAACTCTGCCTATCTCTACCTCTTACTTTGCTGCTCTATGCCATCTTAATGATTTTTGGGGTCCCACACAAGGCATACTTCATCCGTTGTGTGTGCCCCTGGTAAACTTAACACATAATTTAGTATTGCTTGGCATCACAGGGGCTTGGTTAACAAGAAATGAGTAATAAAATAGCGAAAGGTCCATAAAAGTGGCCCTGCAAAATATTGAATGTCCAGGGCCTCCAAAATCCTTAGGATTACACTGTGAACACATTCAGAATCTGCAGTTTTTGTGTGCTTAATTTATAGCAAGTTTTACTCGGTGAAAACTTCAGGGCAAAATCCTGTGAGGCAGATACTGCCAGACTAGCTATTACCCTGATGCAGGTGCAAGCTGAGTTTACACCCCCATCGCAGTGTTCAAGGAAGTTGGAAATGGGAACTAAATATCCATACTGCAAAGCAGAGGGATGTAGAATGGATAAAAAAAAAGAGGAGAAACTTAAATATCCCTGCTACATCGGCTGTCAGATACACCATGCCTGAAACAGAGGAACTGGCTGGCGTGATGCCTCTCTCCCTCTCCACTACCCCAATTGTAGCATCCCAGGCCCTAAGGAAATGGCTAAACCACGGAAGGCTTCTCTAACAAACCTTGGCTTATTGGATGAAGGATCATACCACACTGGCAGATGCACTGTCCTTCTGCCACCAAGGGTCCTATCACGAGTCTGGTGGTCCGAAGACCGCCAGACTCGCGGTGGAGGTCGGAGCACCGTGGCGGTCCGACGGTCACATTACGACCCTGGCGGTCAGATCGCCAAAAGACCACCATTTCCACCAGGATCTTTGATCCTGATGGGATGATGGCGGTCGTAGTTGTAATCACCCATGGCGGTGCTGACTTCAGTGCCGCTGTGCTGATTACAACCTTGTTCTCCGTCAGCCATTTCATGGCGGTTCAACCATCATGAAAAGGCTGCTGGAGAACAAGTGCTGGAGGCCACAGGGGGACCGCTGCACCTCCCACTATATTGTGGTGGGCAGTGCAGAGCCCCCCTCCCTAGCAATGTCGGAATGCCCACTGTCTACTGTGCGGACAGTGTGCATCCTGAGCGTGCTAGGGGGCCCCCTCGTGCGTCGGCACTGAACTCGGCTCCATGTGGAGCCAAGTTCAATGCTGCCGCACATTTTCCACTGAGCTGACCGGCGGAAACCTTGGTTTCCAACAGTCAGCCCAGTGGAAATCTCTTAATGGGGCCAGTGGGGAGCCTGCCAGCACCCTGGCGGTCTCCTCATCGGGAGTTTGGTGGTTGGGTTTTCCGACCGCCAAACTCGTAATCAACCCCCAAGATATTTGTACTTTCTCCTTCTGCTTGTATACCTTCTCAAAGTGCACTGGGTCTACAATATGGAGGTATATAGCGCTATGTAAACTCCCAATAAGTAATAAGCAACTGGAATAAAAGCTCTTTCTTACCAGCTGGATGGAGAGTGTTCTATATTTCATCGAAACTTCAGCACTCAAACCACAGTTATGAGCAAATGGAATGGAGTGTTCCGGCGCCATGAATGGTGTGTGTGATCTTAGGATAGGCACTTTCGCTCCTGAGCAGCCTTGGTGGTTGAACGATCAACAAAGTGCCTCTTGAACAGGGCACCCCTCTTCGGCTTCCAGCTGAAGACCCTGACAAACAGTGGGCTGGCAGTCATACAGCTGCTGCATGCTCAGAGGGCCTGTAAAGGGTTGTCACTGTGAAGGTCGGTTTGGCTGAAACACACTCTTTAAACCCAAAGCATAATATTATGGTTCAGGTCTTTGCTCTGACTAACTACTGGGTGTGGGGGGCTCAAACTAAGGGTGTTAATATATGGCAGTGTGCTAATTGGGGCCAAGGCATTTCTTTCACTATATTCATACTATGTTAGCAGCTCGTAAATTTAGCCTTTCACTAAAACATAATAAACAGTCTCAGCACCGTTTTGTGAGGTGCAAAAAATATGGAATTGCCACACCGAAAAAACGGAAAGAGAGATTTGTCGTGTGCTCATTGGGGGCGATTTTTTTTGTCCTAACTCGTGCATCTGCCTGAGCTTAGCAATGCATTTCTAATGGAGAGATCTTTGGGAAGAAACAACTCTCGGATCTCAGACCAAACACATACAAATGTGTTATGTTACATGATGTGATGTGATGGTATGTAATGCTATGTTTTGTTGTTGTGTTGTGTTATATTATGTTATGCTATGTTATGTTATGCTGTGTTGCGTTCTGTGATCTTTGTTATGTTATGTTGCGTTATGTTATGCTGCTTTACATTCTGTTTAGTTTGTTATGTTATTTGTGTTGTGCTATGTTATGTATGTAGTATTGTGCTATGTTTGTTACTCTACCTTAGTTGTTTTCTTCTGCCATTTTATGGTATGTTATAGTAAGCTTTGTTGCTTTGCTATGCTATATGCTACCATGCTATAGCATACCACTCTATTTAAGATCATTTTATTTGATTGTGTCTTATGCTATGCGGTGCTAATGTATGCTTTGCTACGTCGTGGTATGCTACACTACGTTGTGTCACTGTATTTCAGCATTTTTAGAGATGCTACGTACCCCCGACGAGGCCGCGGAGGGCTCCGTCCCACACCTACGCCCGGAGTGCAGTGCATGGCCGGTACCGTGCTAGTTGTAGCTAGGCCCTCGTGGAGCGTGCAGTGTGATGTGATTAGGGTACCGCGATGTGCCCTTCACTTAGTGCCCCGATCTGGTGGCTGCACATAATCATGATGAGTGAGATGCTGCAGAGAGGCGTGGGGTGACGCAGGTGTGCACAGAGGCACCTTCTCTTGATTTTTAATGGTAGATGTCACTTTTATAATGATGAAAATATATCAAAGGATCCCAGGGTGTAACAGAATCCCAAGTCTTGATCAATTATTCTTACTTTAGCAGTCTAAAATATGAAGGCACTTTGGCTGGAGCATGAGTAATTGAATGAAGGAACGGCCGGGTGGATCCTACCTACAGCGTAGCAGCATAGCCGGGCGATAGGTACGGGGAACGAGTGGTCAAGTGGCGTGGGTGGCCGCGCATTGCTAAGAAGGTAATCTGTCTAGAATCAGGTAGCCAGTGTTGTGGCAGAAGGGATGGTGGTGATTAGATGGATGAGTTGGCTGGTCAATCTGTTCTGTACACCCTGAAGGTCATGGCTCTGCTTAGAGGGGATCCCGGCAATGTAATTTAGATTAGGTCGATCGTGGCTTGTATCTATTTAGGAAACACAGGTAAGGGATTAGTCCACAAAAAAAGATCTCACTGTGTAGAAGGCTCCTTTCATAGATTGAGTTGTGCCACAAGAAAAACAGTAGAGCCCATGTTCACCCCCACACTTCTTACTTGGTTGATTGGTTTGGGGGGTGGCCAGTTAGAGTACGAAAGTAGTTTGTCCATTTCCCCTCATGATACTATGGGGGCATATTTAAGAAAAGGGGTGCTGCACACAGTGGAGGTCCACTTTTCTTGCGCCTTTTACCACTGTTAGATTTCCTTGCACCATTTTTTCTGCCCCCCTAACAGGGGAACGCCGCCTTTGCATACTTTATGCATGGTGCAGGCATAATGTAGTGCAAAGGGTTACAAAGTGGCGCAATGCGTGCATTGCACCACTTTGTAAATATGGTACTGGGATTTTGGCCATCTAACGAAACATTAGTATAGAAAAAAGATGCTAATGTGTCGGTAGATGGCGCTAGGGTCTCTTAAATACGCCCCTATATCTCCATATGATGGGGTTAGTTTGCATCCAATGATCAAACACCTGAAGCATTGGCCTATGGTGCAAGCTTTCGTGTGATTTCGGTGTCTGCACCATAACTGAAGAAAATGAGGTGGAAAGAGGAGAAAAGTTAAGGAAAGTGTTAACATATATGTAAAAGAGGAGAGTGGGCTCCAGATGTGAAGAGAATGTAGTCAAGGAGAAAGGGGGAAGAGCTATAATCAGGGATCTGTTTGGAAGGAAGGACAGTGCACTGAAATTTCATGCTTGTATGTCTCTGCAGATATTGAAATTCCTTTGAGGGGATGAATTTGCAGGCAGGGGACGTCAGGTTTACACTTTTGCAATCATCTTGTAAAGTTCCCTGTATGTCCAGGTAACCACTGAGATGAATTGGGAATAAAGTGACAGTGAGAGGGCTTTGTAAATCCTGGAATTACTTTAGAGGGTCAGTTTGTCATTACGATTGTACGCATTTTAGTCTCTTTTCAGAGTTTGTTTATTGATTATGTATTTGTTTAGTGTGCTATGTCGTGTTATGTTATTGGCATTTGTATCCTACGCTGCCATTGTGCGACCTCTCATGCTATCAGCTGTCTGGCTACTTTCCATTTAGTTTAAGGGGTTACCATAGCAGACTAAGGCCAGTTCAGCATTTGATGTTGGTCTAACCTTATTTTGTTCTGGTTATATTTTTGAATACGCAGCTATGTGTTACTCATTGTGCTGGTGGCGTATGACTTGGTGTCGAAGTAGTAAGGTTTTATTATTTGCTTGTGTGTATTATTGATTAGTGGACAACTCCATGCCCGAGGATGAAGGGTTGGTGATATCTGGATCTTGTTACAAGTATGCATGGAGTTCTCTCTAATGTATTCTGTTGGGTGTTAGTACATGGCATTTCCATTGGGGTCTGTAACTTTGATTGACAGTGCTTTGAAAACCTCCTGTTCGCAAAAGGATGTCCTACATCTATGACAGAGTGGCTTCTGTGCATCCTCATGGTTTGCTTAGAATAGCTCTCTGCTTTCGGTTAAACAAAATGCAGGGATGATGTCCAGGTTCACTTTACTGCGTTAGGTGTAATATAGTACTCCGGCCTCCTGCTTGTAAAAAAGAGCTTTGGTCCAGCTGCATACTCAGCTGCCATCTGTCCATATTGGGGACAGTTGTCTAAGGAAGATTCCCACTAAGACCATTTCTTCACTGATCAACTGATCCTTGATGGACGATCAACACTCTTAGAAAGTCAATATTTTAAAGGGTGCTGAACATGGACTAATGTTAAGGCAGCAGATGTAACGTTAACATCCTTGCAGAAAATGTCTGACAGCTGTAAATGTCTACACCTCTGGCAGAGAACAGACCATCTTCTCAAGAGATGGACCTCTGCAGTGCTACCACGAGGCGGGGATCTCAAAGACGAATAGTTACATGAGGTACAGGCCCTATATATCATTGTTTGCTCACTGAAAATAATGGCAGTCAAAGAGATGATAAACTCACCCAGTATAAGAGGGTACCCTTCAAATGTGCAATACAAAATTAAAAATAGAGTAAGAAAAATAACAACAGATTACCCAAAAATGGAAAACTCTGAAAGGAGATAGCAAGATCTCGGAATTCATTATAAACAAAGAAAGTTGATGAGTGAAAAGTATTCTGGTGTGATCACCACATAAATAGATATACACTGCCACCATGTGGTGGATTTTTATAAATCCCTTTGTTAGTAATTAAGTGCTGATGGCAAGCACTGGCAATCACCAGCTCAAATTAAGCTCTGGGTCAAACATCAGGACATACTAAATCTCAGAATATATGTATAATGTCACAGCTGTGATAGAAGGACCCTTTGGCACTGTCAATGGCTGACAGTCAAAGTTCACAGTGTGGGTTGTGTTGTTTTTGCACCCCAGTACTGGAATATCAGGGAACCAGACGGACAAGAATTGAGCTCTGCATATGGGAAATCCAGAATAAGATGCTCATGACTTAGTTGTGTGGGATTAAAGGCCATCAATGGACTATTGGGTAATCAAAAAATGGTGAGCAGATATATATGGACAATTGTAACATAAGAAGTGTTAGATAATATAATTATATTGCCAGTTGAATTATATTCTTTTCCACCCCGCATCATAAAACACACTGCAACATATTGTATCACACCACATATTTTGTGCTCAGTGAGGACATATGATGATGGCAGAGTACAACATCATGGCATCCAGGAAATTGCCTCTGTATGCCTGAGGAAGAAGTCGGAGTCTTAATCGTAGAGCATTTTCTCATCTCTAATACCACAAACTTCCAAAGTAAGATACTGTCTAAATTACAATGATAATACACCATAAAGCTACTAAAACTCTATTACACAACTCCAACTCTCTTCTGGCAATGTGTTTAAAGGCCACCAAGCCTATAAGGTGTCGTGGTCCATTGACTGGACATAAATGTAGATCAGGTAAATATTAAATAAAAAAAAGATTACACACGGTTCCACCTAGTGCTGCGGCTTTCTTTCAAATCAATAGCTTGGTCAGTAGATGAGAGCCAAAGTTTTTCGAAGCAAGAGCCCTCACTCACCATCCGGTGACATGCTTCATCATAGGGCCAGCTCCTCGTCAGGCCGGCGCTGCAATGCCTGACGGGCCCCGCAAGGGGGCTCTTTGCCGGAGATCTTTTAAGAATCGAGTATAGCCGGTCAAAAACAATGAAGTGAAGGATTGGTAAATAGAAAAATTAAAAATGCCTAGAGGTAACAACTAATAATTTTAATTCTCGTGCTTACACCTCCAAAAAATTAATGGTAGGGCCACATCGGGGGATCGATACCGGGTGTGGGAACCGGCATAGGTTAACCGGCAGTGACCGTCTATACCTCAAATCAGAGTTGATTTTTTAGCCTGGACTCCCCCGATGTGGCCCTACCATTAATTTTTTGGAGGGTTTTTGATTTTCATATTTGTGGAAATTCCCACGATTTAAAGGATTAGGTATGTTACTAGGTCCTGATGAATCGCATAAGTTAATTCTTCGGTAATAAGCGAGAAACATGTTGACCAACTACATAGAGTTACACAGGGGACCCTGTGTGCTCCGTCTCTTATATGCCACTTTCCTCTAAGAGACATTACTACTACTATACCTACCTGTATTTCTATGGGGTTTGTGGACATTATCCCACCGACTCCCCATTTTCTGGTTTTTAATCTTGTCAGTGGTATAAGCACGAGAATTAAAATTATTAGTTGTTACCTCTAGGCATTTTTAATTTTTCTATTTATCAATCCTTCACTTCATTGTTTTTGACCGGCTATACTCAATTCTTAAAAGATCTCCGGCAAAGAGCCCCCTTGCGGGGCCCGTCAGGCATTGCAGCGCCGGCCTGACGAGGAGCTGGCCCTATGATGAAGCATGTCACCGGATGGTGAGTGAGGGCTCTTGCTTCGAAAAACTTTGGTTCTCATCTACTGACCAAGCTATTGATTTGAAAGAAACCCGCAGCACTAGGTGGAACCGTGTGTAATCTTTTTTTGATTTACTGTCTATTGGGAACTTTACACACGGGACCAGGAGTCACACTCCGAATATCCCATTTCTCTGCCCCTCCTTTGTTGTTTCTTCGATCAGGTAAATATGACAGGTCCCTGTTTGGGTAGGGGGATCTTGGCCAGGCTATCAGATTGGTTAGATCAAAGGAAAGTGATCTCCTGTATTCAATATGGGTTCAGGAGGAGTAGGGGTCCTCAAGACCAATGCCTGAAACTGCACTTATTAACGGATAAATATTCAGTGGCCAAAAGAGAGTGGTTACATCTTCCATTCATGGACTTGTCATCGCCATTTTACTGGGTCAATAGAGCCAGGCTATGATCTATGTTAATCGACATGGGTTTGGATATTAGCATTGTTAATTTTTGTCATGGCCTTCATCAAGACCTTACAGCAGTGGTCAAATATAATCATGAAGGGTCCCTAACGGCACCAATGGAAATTTATAAAGGGGCGAGGCGGGGCTGCTTCCTGGGCCCCCTGCTGTTTACTGTATATGTTGGTCCTGGCTTTTTGACAGGGTCATCCCCAAACTTTGCCTCCTTCCTCCTATTTTTTCTGATCTGTTGTTGTTGGCTTTTGACCTCTGGGCCCTTTACCACTGCTAACCAGTGCTAAAGTGCATATGCTCTCTGTGTAAATTGTACTATTGATTGGTTTATCCATGATTGGCTATTTAATTTAATTATAAGTCCCTAGTAGAGTGCACTATATGTGCCTAGGTCCTGTAGATTAAATGCTACTAGTGGGCCTGCAGAACTGGTTGTGCCACCCACTTCAGTAGCCCCTTAACCTTGTCTCGGGCCTTTCATTGCAAGGCCTGTGTGTGCGGTTTCACTGCCACTTCGACTTGGCATTTAAAAGTACCTGCCAAGCCTAGAACTCCTCTTTTTCTACATATAAGTCACCCCTAATGTGTGCCCTAGGTAACCCCTAGAGCAGGGTGCTGTGTGGGTAAAAGGCAGGACATGTACCTGTGTGCAAAGGCAGGATATGTCCTGGTAGTGTAAAACTCCTAAATTCGTTTTTACACTATTGTGAGGCCTGCTCCCTTCATAGGCTAACATTGGGGCTGCCCTCATACACTGTTGAAGTGGCAGCTGCTGATCTGAAAGGAGCAGGAAGGTCATATTTAGTATGGCCAGAATGGTAATATAAAATCCTGCTGACTGGTGAAGTCGGATTTAATATTACTATTCTAGAAATGCCACTTTTAGAAAGTGAGCATTTCTTTTCACTTAAATCTTTCTGTGCCCTTCAATCCACGTCTGGCTAGGTTTAGTTGACAGCTCCTTGTGCATTCACTCAGACACACCCCAAACACAGGGTACTCAGCCTCACTTGCATACATCTGCATTTTGAATGGGTCTTCCTGGGCTGGGAGGGTTTAGGGCCTGCCCTCACACAAAGGACTGCCACACCCCCTACTGGGACACTGGCAGACAGGATTGAACTGAAAGGGGACCTGGTGCATTTCTTAGACACTCTTTGAAGTCACCCCCACTTCAAAGGCACAATTTAGTATAAAACAGGGCCTCTGCCCTACCTCATCAGACACTTGCTGGAGAAGAAACCTGAACCAGAAACTACATCCTGCCAAGAAGAACTGCCTGGCTGCTCAAAGGACTCACCTGTCTGCTTTTCTATAAAGGACTGCTGCCTTGCTGTTGGCCTGCTGCCTTGCTGAACTGCCTGGCTGCTCAAATAACTCACCTGTCTGCTTTTCTACGAAGGACTGCTGCCTTGCTGTTGGCCTGCTGCCTTGCTGAACTCTTGTCTGGCTGTAAAAGTGCTCTCCAACGGCTTAGATAGAGCTTGCCTCCTGTTCCCTGAAGTCTCAGGACCAAAAAGACTTCTCTTTTTCACTGGACGCTTCGTGCGCCAAAATTTTCGACGCACCTGTTGTTCCAGCGGTGAGAAAAACGCCACACACCGACGCTGATCGACGCAACGCCTTCGGGACGACCTGAACTTTGACGCACGGCCTCGCAAGGACAACGCCGCCCGACTTCCAAGGAGAAATCGATGCGACGCCTGCCGTGAGAGCGAAACTTCGACCCACAGTCCCGCGGAACGACGCGCAGCCGGAAAACAAGCAGGAGAATCCACGCACAGACCCGGGACATCTGGTGATCCCCGTGATCCACAGAAAGAGACTGTCCGCGTGCCGGAAAATGAGGCACGACTTCACCACGTGAAAAATAACGACGCAAGTCTGTGTGTGCTGGGGAGAAATCGACGCACACACCATTTTTCCACGTATCTCTTCTTCTGCGGCCCTTTGCGGAGATTTTCCACTCCAAACCAGATACTTTGTGCTTGAAAGAGACTTAGGGCCTGATTACAACTTTGGAGAAGGTGTTAATCCGTCCCAAATGTGACAGATATACCACCAGCCATATTACGAGTTCCATAGGATATAATGGACTCGTAATACGGCTGGTGGTATATCCGTCACTTTACCGTCACTTTTGGGACGGATTAACACCTCCTCCAAAGTTGTAATCAGGCCCTTTGTTTGCTTTTTAAAGACTTAAGACACTTTATATCACTTTTCAGTGATATCTTTACAAATTCATATTGCATCTTTGATCGTTTTGACCTGCAAATACCCAGATAAATATTATATATTTTTCTAAACACTGTGTGGTGTATTTTTGTGGTGTTATATTATGGTATTGTATGATTTATTGCACAAATGCTTTACACATTGCCTTCTAAGTTAAGCCTGACTGCTCGTGCCAAGCTACCAGAGGGTGGGCACAGGCTAATTTTGGATTGTGTGTGACTTACCCTGACTAGAGTGAGGGTTCTTGCTTGGACAGAGGGTAACCTGACTGCCAACCAAAAACCCCATTTCTAAAAGTATATATATATAATATATATATATATATACATATATATATATATATATATATGTATATATATATATATATATATATATATATATATATATATATATATATATATATATATATATATATATATAATTTGTGGCCGGTGCTATGCTCTGCCACCAAGGGTATCCCCCGGGTTGGGTCATGGATGATACCAGCTTTGGTGCATGCAGGGGATAAGGTCTTGCTAGCCAGAACCACGATGGGGCTCCAGACACTTCTTGACTCCTTCATTGATGTCTTCCCTTGGCATGGAGGTAAATTACTCCAAGCCTCACACTGTAGTAATAGGAAACTTGAAAAAGTGCCTTAAGAAAATCTTTGGCGGGGGCATGAGGTGACAAAGGTCTCTACCTTTTGATATTTAAGGGTTATCTTTGATAAGCAAGGTTTGTGGACCTCTCAAGGAAGGGTAAAGAGACATTTGTTGGCCAGGGCAGTGACCTTGCACTTTGACTTCACTGTTAGGCTGGGTGCTAGACCGGTTCAGGCAATAATGAAGAACTATGTTGCCAAATGTTTGGTGATAGTGAGTTATGGTAGTGGGATATGGGACTACAAGGCCTGTGGTGAGATTCAGAGAGTGGAGAATGCCTTCACAAGAAGATTCATCTGTTTCGCACAGGCAGCTTCCACTTTTGTTGAACACAAGGATTTGGACTTGACCCTTGCCCTATGGTTAGATGGTTTAAAGTCTGGGCAAACCCTGAATTGGAATTCAGTCAGGGCATAATTAGAGATTGCCTTGCCTGGACAAAGGCCTTAGTATTCCATGGTATGTTTTATTGAAGATTCCCTGTGTAGGAGGCTGGACTGGCTTGTAGTGAGTACCAAGGGGTACTTGCACCTTGCACCAGGCCCAGTTATCCCTTATTAGTGTATAGGGTGTCTAGCAGCTTAGGCTGATAGATAATGGTAGCTTAGCAGAGCAGCTTAGGCTGAACTAGGAGACGTGTGAAGCTACTACAGTACCACCTAGTGTCATATGCACAATATCATAAGAAAACACAATACACAGTTATACTAAAAATAAAGGTACTTTATTTTTATGACAATATGCCAAAGTATCTTAGAGTGTACCCTCAGTGAGAGGATAGGAAATATACACAAGATATATATACACAATAGCAAAAATATGCAGTATAGTCTTAGAAAACAGTGCAAACAATGTATAGTTACAATAGGATGCAATGGGGAAACATAGGGATAGGGGCAACACAAACCATATACTCCAAAAGTGGAATGCGAACCACGAATGGACCCCAAACCTATGTGACCTTGTAGAGGGTCGCTGGGACTATTAGAAAATAGTGAGAGTTAGAAAAATAACCCTCCCCAAGACCCTGAAAAGTGAGTGCAAAGTGCACTAAAGTTCCCCTAAGGACAAAATAGTCGTGTTAGAGGAATAATGCAGGAAAGACACAAACCAGCAATGCAACAACTGTGGATTTCCAATCTAGGGTACCTGTGGAACAAGGGGACCAAGTCCAAAAGTCACAAGCAAGTCGGAGATGGGCAGATGCCCAGGAAATGCCAGCTGCGGGTGCAAAGAAGCTTCAACTGGACAGAAGAAGCTGAGGTTTCTGCAGGAACGAAAAGGGCTAGAGACTTCCCCTTTGGTGGACGGATCCCTCTCGCCTTGGAGAGTCGTGCAGAAGTGTTTTCCCGCCGGAAGGACACCAACAAGCCTTGCTACACGCAAATCGTGCGTTTGGCGTTTTTGGAAGCTGCTGGGGCCCAGGAGGGACCAGGAGGTCGCAAATTGGACCTGCAGAGAGAAGGGGCGTCGAGCAAGACAAAAAGCCCTCACTGAAGCAGGTAGCACCTGGAGAAGTGCCAGAAACAGGCACTACGAGGATGCGTGAAACGGTGCTCGCCGAAGTTGCACAAAGGAGTCCCACGTCGCCGGAGACCAACTTAGAAAGTCGTGCAATGCAGGTTAGAGTGCCGTGGACCCAGGCTTGGCTGTGCACGAAGGATTTCCACCGGAAGTGCACAGGGGCCGGAGTAGCTGCAAAGTCGCGGTTCCCAGCAATGCAGCCCAGCGAGGTGAGGCAAGGACTTACCTCCACCAAACTTGGACTGAAGAGTCACTGGACTGTGGGGGTCACTTGGACAGAGTCACTGGATTCAAGGGACCTCGCTCGTCGTGCTGAGAGGAGACCCAAGGGACCGGTAATGCAGCTTTTTGGTGCCTGCGGTTGCAGGGGGAAGATTCCGTCGACCCACGGGAGATTTCTTCGGAGCTTCTGGTGCAGAGAGGAGGCAGGCTACCCCCACAGCATGCACAAGCAGGAAAACAGTCGAGAAGGCGGCAGGATCAGTGTTACAGAGTTGCAGTAGTCGTCTTTGCTACTATGTTGCAGGTTTGCAGGCTTCCAGCGCGGTCAGCGGTCGTTTCCTTATCAGAAGGTGAAGAGAGAGATGCAGAGGAACTCGGCTGAGCTCATGCATTCGTTATCTAAAGTTTCCCCAGAGACAGAGACCCTAAATAGCCAGAAAAGAGGGTTTGGCTACCTAGGAGAGAGGATAGGCTACTAACACCTGAAGGAGCCTATCAGCAGGAGTCTCTGACGTCACCTGGTGGCACTGGCCACTCAGAGCAGTCCAGTGTGCCAGCAGCACCTCTGTTTCCAAGATGGCAGAGGTCTGGAGCACACTGGAGGAGCTCTGGACACCTCCCAGGGGAGGTGCAGGTCAGGGGAGTGGTCACTCCCCTTTCCTTTGTCCAGTTTCGCGCCAGAGCAGGGGCTAAAGGGTCCCTGAACCGGTGTAGACTGGCTTATGCAGAATTGGGCACATCTGTGCCCAACAAAGCATTTCCAGAGGCTGGGGGAGGCTACTCCTCCCCTGCCTTCACACCATTTTCCAAAGGGAGAGGGTGTCACACCCTCTCTCAGAGGAAGTTCTTTGTTCTGCCATCCTGGGCCAGGCCTGGCTGGACCCCAGGAGGGCAGCTGCCTGTCTGAGGGGTTGGCAGCAGCAGCAGCTGCAGTGAAACCCGAGGAAGGGCAGTCTGGCAGTACCAGGGTCTGTGCTACAGACCACTGGGATCATGGAATTGTACCAACAATGCCAGGATGGCATAGAGGGGGCAATTCCATGATCATAGACATGTTACATGGCCATATTCGGAGTTACCATGGTGAAGCTACATATAGGTAGTGACCTATATGTAGTGCACGCGTGTAATGGTGTCCCCGCACTCACAAAGTTCAGTGAATTGGCTCTGAACAATGTGGGGGCACCTTGGCTAGTGCCAGGGTGCCCTCACACTAAGTAACTTTGCACCTAACCTTTACCAGGTAAAGGTTAGACATATAGGTGACTTATAAGTTACTTAAGTGCAGTGTAAAATGGCTGTGAAATAACGTGGACGTTATTTCACTCAGGCTGCAGTGGCAGGCCTGTGTAAGAATTGTCAGAGCTCCCTATGGGTGGCAAAAGAAATGCTGCAGCCCATAGGGATCTCCTGGAACCCCAATACCCTGGGTACCTCAGTACCATATACTAGGGAATTATAAGGGTGTTCCAGTAAGCCAATGTAAATTGGAAAAAATGGTCACTAGCCTGTTAGTGACAATTTGAAAGTAATGAGAGAGCATAACCACTGAGGTTCTGGTTAGCAGAGCCTCAGTGAGACAGTTAGGCACCACACAGGGAACATGTACATGCACACCTATGAGCACTGGGGCCCTGTGTGACAGGGTCCCAGTGACACATACATATAGGCCACAAACCTATGAGCACTGGGGTCCTGACCAGCAGGATCCCAGTGACACATAACAACCATACTGAAAACATAGTGTTTTCACTATGAGCACTGGGGCCTGGCTATCAGGATCCCAGTGAGACAGTGAAAACAGTGACAAACACCCTGACATACACTCACAAACAGGCCAAAAGTGGGGGTAACAAGGCTAGAAAGAGGCTACTTTCTCACACAACCCCCCCCCAAACGAAGGACAATAAGGCTAACCTTGGCCAGTTGAGACTTTATTGTCTAAGTGGTGATAAGTAGAGAGTAGCTCTGCAATAGACTGGTTACTCCCTTTATCATCCACTATATGGTTACTTCCCTGTGGGGATGTAAACCACCCTGTTTGAAGTTTTTTAGCTAGGCAACAATGTGAAGATGTATTTTCAGAGTTTCTATCAGTAAGTTTTAGTTTAGAGCAGTGGGAATTGTCCACTGAACCTATTTGTAGTGATGGAAATGCCAGACAGGGATGCTGTCTCAGTAAAGCCATAGCTGGGCAAAAACTTTGTCCATATGGCTGGAAGAGAGAACAGGGATGCTGTTTCTCTTGGGTTGGAGCAGGGCAGGGATGCTGTCCTATCAGCTCCACACTAGGGCAGGGATGCTGTCCTAAGTGTTGTGAGGCAGTGCAGGGTTTCTGCACTAAAGGTTCTCTGGAAGGGTTGGAGGGATGCTCCATGTTAACTAAAATGGTGCTCTTTTTCTCACCAATGTTAGTTATCCCACAGAGAGGTACTTCCACCTCAGGGAGTACAGTTTTGCCAACTGATGATTCCCTTGGAACAGGTGCCACCCCAGGAGAGGTTTCTCCCACCACAGGAATGGTATCCTGAATGGTAGGGTGGTTAGGGGATACTGTGATACCCTTTTTACCTGTTGATGGAGAGGGATCCTGAGTATTCAGGCCTTCTCTCCTTTGCTTTTTCATTTCAGTAGAAATGAGAGGGAACAATTCCTCAGGGATGCCCAGCATGGCTGCATGGGCATAAAACTCTACATCAGCCCAACCTGAGGCCTCTAGGTCATTACCTAAGAGACAGTCTACAGGTAAGCTAGGTGATACCACCACCTGCTTAGGGCCAGTAACTCCACCCCAACTAAACTGAATTATAGCTAAGGGAAGAAACTTAGTGGAGTTATGGACATCAATAATCTTATACTGTTGTCCAATGATGTGTTGTTCAGGAGGCACTAGGTTTTCAGTCACCAAAGTGAAACTGGCCCCTGTGTCCCTGTAGGCCAAGGCCTCAACACCATTTATTGAAACTGTCTGCCTGTACTTATCCATTGTAAGGGGACAAGCAGCCAGTGTGGCAAGGCCAATGCCACTAGGTGTGACAGAAACTGTCTTGGGACTGATTACATCAGTTTCCACTATGGACCCATAAGTGAACCCAACTACACCCTTTGCTTGACTGTTGCCAGCAGTCCCACCACTAGTACCACTACTGCTAGGGGCACTAGAGCTTGATGTATTAGTGGTGGTAGGCTCAGGGGGTTTACCTGGACAGGACTTATCCCCTGGCCTATGGCCTCTGTTTTTACACACAAAGCACCAAGGCTTTTTAATGTGTGCAGGTTGGGAAGAAGAGGAAGAATTTGTTTTATCCCCACCCTCTGAAGAGTGTTTAAGATTTGAAGTGGGATCTTTGGTTTTACCCTTATCCCCATGCTTATCTTGAGATTTTTCACCATCTTTCTTCTTATTGCCATCTTTGTCACCCCCTGTATGAACTTTTCTGTTCACCCTTGTTCTGACCCATTTGTCTGCCTTCTTTCCCAATTCTTGGGGAGAGGTCAGATCAGAGTCTACCAGGTACTGGTGCAACAAATCAGACACACAATTATTAAGTATATGCTCTCTCAGGATTGTGTTATACAGGCTTTCATAATCAGTAACTTTACTGCCATGTAACCACCCCTCCAAGGCCTTCACTGAATGGTCAATGAAATCAACCCAGTCTTGTGAAGACTCCTTTTTGGTCTCTCTGAACTTTATCCTGTACTGTTCAGTGGTTAAGCCATAACCATCCAGGAGTGCATTCTTAAGAACTTGGAAATTATTGGCATCATTTTCTTTCACAGTAAGGAGCCTATCCCTACCTTTTCCACTAAATGATAGCCATAGGATAGCAGCCCACTGCTTTTGAGGGACACCCTGTACAGCACAGGCCCTCTCAAGTGCAGCAAACCACTTGTTAATGTCATCCCCCTCCTTATAAGGGGGAACTATCTTGTGCAGATTCCTGGAATCATGCTCTTTTGCAGGATGACTATGGGGAATACTGCTGCTGCCACCATGGGTATCTAAACCCAACTTCTGTCTTTCCTTCTCTAATTCTAAAGACTGTCTATCCAAATCCAGCTGTTGCTTCTTGAGCTTCAGTCTGGTTTGTTCCACTCTCAATCTATTGAGCTCCCTTTCTAACAATCTGTCATCAGGGTGGGTGGGAGGGACATTTCTAGATACAGAGGTATGATGGGAATGAACAGAAGGAGACCTGTCCCTTACAGAGGGCACCCTAACAGCTTGGCTACCAGTATAATGTGAGAGCACACCATCAGTATGGTGTGATTCAACCTCTGTACCAACTATGCTAGACTGTCTAGTAATGGGCAGGCTGAGAAGTTTCTTTCCTGAATCTTTTCCTGGGGGAGTCCCTGGATCAGATTGAGAACCATTAGCTACTTTTTCACCAGATTGGGCACTTATGGCCTTATCCTGTACTCTAAGCATGTTAATTAACAGTTCTAAGGAAGGATTCTTCCCTACACTCAAACCTCTCTCTATGCAGAGACTCCTTGCTCCTTTCCAGCTAAGGTGATCATATGCAAGTTTGGACAGTTCAACATTTTGGCCTGTGCCAGACATTTTTAGAGAGAGTTAAAGTGATAGAAAAAGAGAAAAAAGTTTTCAGAACTTTTTGGAAAGACAGAAAAAAACTTTAGGAGTACTTTTCAGCACTTTAGAAAAGAGTGAAAAGAGGAAATGCAAAACTTTTTGGCTATGTGTATATACACTGACCTTGTTTTGTATATTTTTCTCTTATGAAAAGTACAATGACAAGAGTGGTAAGTAGTCTCAAGCACTTATCCCACCACTGCACAACCAATGTTGGAGGCTGGACTGGCTTGTAGTGAGTACCAAGGGGTACTTGCACCTTGCACCAGGCCCAGTTATCCCTTATTAGTGTATAGGGTGTCTAGCAGCTTAGGCTGATAGATAATGGTAGCTTAGCAGAGCAGCTTAGGCTGAACTAGGAGACGTGTGAAGCTACTACAGTACCACCTAGTGTCATATGCACAATATCATAAGAAAACACAATACACAGTTATACTAAAAATAAAGGTACTTTATTTTTATGACAATATGCCAAAGTATCTTAGAGTGTACCCTCAGTGAGAGGATAGGAAATATACACAAGATATATATACACAATAGCAAAAATATGCAGTATAGTCTTAGAAAACAGTGCAAACAATGTATAGTTACAATAGGATGCAATGGGGAAACATAGGGATAGGGGCAACACAAACCATATACTCCAAAAGTGGAATGCGAACCACGAATGGACCCCAAACCTATGTGACCTTGTAGAGGGTCGCTGGGACTATTAGAAAATAGTAAGAGTTAGAAAAATAACCCTCCCCAAGACCCTGAAAAGTGAGTGCAAAGTACACTAAAGTTCCCTAAGGACAAAATAGTCGTGTTAGAGGAATAATGCAGGAAAGACACAAACCAGCAATGCAACAACTGTGGATTTCCAATCTAGGGTACCTGTGGAACAAGGGGACCAAGTCCAAAAGTCACAAGCAAGTCGGAGATGGGCAGATGCCCAGGAAATGCCAGCTGCGGGTGCAAAGAAGCTTTGACTGGACAGAAGAAGCTGAGGTTTCTGCAGGAACGAAAAGGGCTAGAGACTTCCCCTTTGGTGGACGGATCCCTCTCGCCTTGGAGAGTCGTGCAGAAGTGTTTTCCTGCCAGAAGGACACCAACAAGCCTTGCTACACGCAAATCGTGCGTTTGGCGTTTTTGGAAGCTGCTGGGGCCCAGGAGGGACCAGGAGGTCGCAAATTAGACCTGCAGAGAGAGGGGGCATCGAGCAAGACAAAGAGCCCTCACTGAAGCAGGTAGCACCTGGAGAAGTGCCAGAAACAGGCACTACAAGGATGCGTGAAACGGTGCTTGCCGAAGTTGCACAAAGGAGTCCCACGTCGCCGGAGACCAACTTAGAAAGTCGTGCAATGCAGGTTAGAGTGCCGTGGACCCAGGCTTGGCTGTGCACGAAGGATTTCCACCGGAAGTGCACAGGGGCCGGAGTAGCTGCAAAGTCGCGGTTCCCAGCAATGCAGCCCAGCGAGGTGAGGCAAGGACTTACCTCCACCAAACTTGGACTGAAGAGTCACTGGACTGTGGGGGTCACTTGGACAGAGTCACTGGATTCGAGGGACCTCGCTCGTCGTGCTGAGAGGAGACCCAAGGGACCGGTAATGCAGCTTTTTGGTGCCTGCGGTTGCAGGGGGAAGATTCCGTCGACCCACGGGAGATTTCTTCGGAGCTTCTGGTGCAGAGAGGAGGCAGGCTACCCCCACAGCATGCAAAAGCAGGAAAACAGTCCAGAAGGCGGCAGGATCAGCGTTACAGAGTTGCAGTAGTCGTCTTTGCTACTATGTTGCAGGTTTGCAGGCTTCCAGCGCGGTCAGCGGTCGTTTCCTTATCAGAAGGTGAAGAGAGAGATGCAGAGGAACTCGGCTGAGCTCATGCATTCGTTATCTAAAGTTTCCCCAGAGACAGAGACCCTAAATAGCCAGAAAAGAGGGTTTGGCTACCTAGGAGAGAGGATAGGCTACTAACACCTGAAGGAGCCTATCAGCAGGAGTCTCTGACGTCACCTGGTGGCACTGGCCACTCAGAGCAGTCCAGTGTGCCAGCAGCACCTCTGTTTCCAAGATGGCAGAGGTCTGGAGCACACTGGAGGAGCTCTGGACACCTCCCAGGGGAGGTGCAGGTCAGGGGAGTGGTCACTCCCCTTTCCTTTGTCCAGTTTCGCGCCAGAGCAGGGGCTAAGGGGTCCCTGAACCGGTGTAGACTGGCTTATGCAGAATTGGGCACATCTGTGCCCAACAAAGCATTTCCAGAGGCTGGGGGAGGCTACTCCTCCCCTGCCTTCACACCATTTTCCAAAGGGAGAGGGTGTCACACCCTCTCTCAGAGGAAGTTCTTTATTCTGCCATCCTGGGCCAGGCCTGGCTGGACCCCAGGAGGGCAGCTGCCTGTCTGAGGGGTTGGCAGCAGCAGCAGCTGCAGTGAAACCCCAGGAAGGGCAGTCTGGCAGTACCAGGGTCTGTGCTACAGACCACTGGGATCATGGAATTGTACCAACAATGCCAAGATGGCATAGAGGGGGCAATTCCATGATCATAGACATGTTACATGGCCATATTCGGAGTTACCATGGTGAAGCTACATATAGGTAGTGACCTATATGTAGTGCACGCGTGTAATGGTGTCCCCGCACTCACAAAGTTCAGTGAATTGGCTCTGAACAATGTGGGGGCACCTTGGCTAGTGCCAGGGTGCCCTCACACTAAGTAACTTTGCACCTAACCTTTACCAGGTAAAGGTTAGACATATAGGTGACTTATAAGTTACTTAAGTGCAGTGTAAAATGGCTGTGAAATAACGTGGACGTTATTTCACTCAGGCTGCAGTGGCAGGCCTGTGTAAGAATTGTCAGAGCTCCCTATGGGTGGCAAAAGAAATGCTGCAGCCCATAGGGATCTCCTGGAACCCCAATACCCTGGGTACCTCAGTACCATATACTAGGGAATTATAAGGGTGTTCCAGTAAGCCAATGTAAATTGGAAAAAATGGTCACTAGCCTGTTAGTGACAATTTGAAAGTAATGAGAGAGCATAACCACTGAGGTTCTGGTTAGCAGAGCCTCAGTGAGACAGTTAGGCACCACACAGGGAACATGTACATGCACACCTATGAGCACTGGGGCCCTGTGTGACAGGGTCCCAGTGACACATACATATAGGCCACAAACCTATGAGCACTGGGGTCCTGACCAGCAGGATCCCAGTGACACATAACAACCATACTGAAAACATAGTGTTTTCACTATGAGCACTGGGGCCTGGCTATCAGGATCCCAGTGAGACAGTGAAAACAGTGACAAACACCCTGACATACACTCACAAACAGGCCAAAAGTGGGGGTAACAAGGCTAGAAAGAGGCTACTTTCTCACTCCCTGGAGAAGCTGGTTTGGTCTACTTTTTTTTGTTTTGGAGAACCCGAACTAATCAAGCTAAAAGATGTACTGTGGATTAAACTGCAAGTTATGGAACAAGCTAAATCTGAGAGAGGGGGTGAGGAGCTGCAAAAATCTACAGTCAGGTCAGATATACTCCTGAAGACTGATATAAGTATGGAGCCCTACCGTTGTCTTGTGAATGTTCTGCAACATCGCTTTTTATTAACAAGGTTCAGATTAAACGTTTCTCCTTGGCTCCTTGCAGAACCCCAGATTTAGCATAATGGAGATAATCAGAGCCCATGCTCTTGTGATAATTTTTCAATACAGGATATAATGCACTTTATTTTTTCCTGTGGTCATTATTTTAATTTGAGACAGCAGTCCATACTTCCTTTGTTAGGGGGAGAGGTTTTTACCAGGTAAAACCTGCCTTGATGTACCTGCGAATGTTGAGGTCCCTCATAATTTTCTCACAATGTGGCTTGTTTTCTGGTAGGTGCCCTTAGGTAAAGGAATAGATGATTAATAGATTGTCTTAGATTGCTAGTAATTTATTAATTTTAACTTTTCAATGTATTCTTCACTTGGGTAATTAAAATCGTTCTAGATTAACAACATTTTACTATGGGCCATTAGGCCCCATCTTTTTATAATGTTTTGAAGGTGTTTATGATGTGCATTTATATTTATTAGTGAATTATTAATTATGAAATTTGGGTGGTTTTGATGCCTTGATATTTATTTTCTCTGTGTGTTTTTATGGAGTTGTATTAATACAAAATAAAGAATGAAGAAACAAAGATAGAGCCAGGTTCCTGTTTTCGAACATATCCGAGGAATCATTCATTCAGCACCATAGTTGGTATTTTCAAATGTCTAGAAACTCTTCTACCACATTCACAGTGTGCTACTCCCACCCACATTTTAAATACATTTTTCATGTCTAGAAAATGTATACCTACCATTAGTCATAAGTATAAGAGTGTTGTGCTGTGTGCATTGCTGCTTTTGTTCTCTGACACAATGGCACCTTCTTCTGCAAGCTAACAGCAGAAGGCTTTAACAAGGCCCCTGACCTCCCTCATCCACAACAGGGCTTTCCAACATCACTGTCATCATTAGGGTTGGAGCACCCCTGGCACAGAGTCACAATTGTGAGGCTAAAACCTACACAACTGCGATGTGTGTACCTAAATATTTGTAGAAAGGCTGTATTCACCCTTATTAGCAACTCTCGATGCATGCCTGTAACACCATCTTTCCCTTGTGGGGGAGTCTGTATGAAAATACAACATTTATTGCGGTCATTGAAGATTGCCTCTGATTGCTAGCGTGGCAATGTCACCTTTAACTTCCTCATCAATCTGTGCCATTAACGTAATTGCCCTTTAATTGTTAAGAAAACTGACTCACTTTTTTCACCTCTACCTCCTGCTTCCTTGCATGTCCTCAGTCACTCATATCCACTTAGTCTTCTTGTTGAAACATTTCAAAAAGTAACATTCATCATCAACTATCAATCGTGATGTTCTCCAGCACACTGAATACGCTCTCTCCTTTCCTGGTTTTCCTTCCATCACAATGCTTGGCCTGAAATTCTTCCCCTAGTACAATTAGTCTCCTGTGTGCTTCTTTCCTGCCCGCTCCACATTGCTTGGCTTACCGTTGCTTCTCCTCTGCACCTGTGCCCTCCTCTTTCACCCACTGCTTCACCTCACCACTCAGGTTGCCTGCTCGCCTGGGTTCTTCTCCCTCACCCACTCCACGCTGCTGCCTCGCCCTTTGCATCTCCTCCCCCACCAGCACCCTCCATGTTGCTTTCAGTCTTCTATGTTGCTTACCCCTTCCATTTGCTGCTTCCCTCTATCCCCAGTGGGGATGTTGTGCACCACGGCTAAAAACCATTGTCAAAGATAACAGGTTTTAATAGAAGACCTATTATTTTTGCCGACGTTTTATTTAGTGCTCGGTAGAGGGGTTTAGTCTGTGTCTAAGGACTCCCATGATGCAGGCAGTGTAGCACAGGGAGATAAAATGGCATGTCCAAGGTACCACTTTTTAGCTATAAAGCAAAGCCTGGATTAGTACTTAGGTCCTGTCGTTTCACAGGCAACAACTTATCTGTTTGATTGCCTATGCCCTAGCCTTCTACTTTGCAACATTCTACAATATTATTCTCGACAACAGTGTCCCCATAATCTTTATACTGACATGAAAAGCCCTACAGCTGGGGTCTACTCTTCTATTCCACATATCCTCTCCCACACCAAGATCTACCAACTGCTACTTTTTTCATCCAAGTATTCATTCCCGTCACTTCTTCCCTCCTGGTCTCTAGTTTTACCAATCTCCGAGTCTCCATCTCTGTCACTTCTTCCCTCCCAGTCTCCATTTCTGCTACTTCATTCCTTGAGGCCTCCTTTTTTAATCCTTGTTTCCTAAGTGTCCTCTCCACTCTTTACCTTCTGTAAATTCACTTACTTGAATCCTTTTCCAGGTCTCCATTTCTATCACGGTTACTGTTTCCATTTCTGTCACTTTTCCCATCCATTTCTCCATTTCTGGTTCGTCATCCTTCTCGTCCTCCTTTTCTGCTACTTCTTCCCTCTCGCTCTCCATTTCTGCTATGTCGTTCATTGCAGCCTCCTCTATTTGCCACTTCTTCCATCCCAGTCTCCATTTCTGTCACTTTTTCCCTCCCGGTCTCTCAATTCATAAGAGTACTCACTCACTCTTTACCTTCTGTAAATTCACTTATTAGAATCCTTCTCTCCCAACAGTCTGTAATATTCAACTATACCCTGACCATCTACACTAGGCACTTCCATGCACAACCTGGGCTGGAAAGATGGCAATTTACTACAGGCCTACAGACATTGTGGGCTGAGGGTCGCCGACCTAGTAAGATAATACTTCCATCTGGATTACATGGCAAGAACTGGCTATCTTGGGGGTCCCCTATGAAACCAGCAACACTGACTTACACATAGTAGCATCCTTTCAGGCTGTGCCATTCAAAAAGTTTCAATGGCATCAAAATTGTTATTGATTTTGTCTTGATTTTGCTAGTGCTCGGTTCTAATTGCTTCACTGTCTCTGTTTCTATAAAGCGCTCTAATGCTATTGGGTCAAGTTTGCACTATACAAAACTGCATAAGTAAATGCATAAAATAAAGAGGGTTCTAAATCCAAGTTTACTTCTTGTACTTCCCCTCTCCTTGCTCTTCCTGTGGTCCCTCTAAGGCAAATAGGAGGCTGCATGAGTATTAAAACAGGACAAGGTTTTAAGCCTGCAATGTCCTGGGAGGTCAAACGTTCTGCTATGTCAGTTCTCCATCCTCTGCGTTTTGAAGAATCGACATCTGATCCTCTTCTGTCTCTCTCAACCTTCATGTTACCAATGCTCCTCATCTCTGATGTCCACAGTTCTCAAACCCACTCCTCAGCCCGTAGCTTCCTGTCGATGTATGGTCCTAAAAAGCTCCATTCACAGTTCTCCAGAGTCCAGACACTTTCTTTGACCTGAAAACACCAAGTGGCATGAAAGAAGGGCCGTGTGACTAGGCCTGGCCAGGAGGCAGCCACAGAACCATTGCCTGCTGTGCTTAACCTGACTAACGCGTTCCTGAATGATTTCCTCCTCCAGAGGTGGGACAGTCAGCTCCATGGCAGGGAATCCAGGCTCCTCTAACCACAAGGCTCATAAATTTGCCTTTTAGAGCGCGAGAGAGTGAGCAACCTTATCCATTCATCTGATTTCTGCTCGTCATCCTCTCGGCCTATTTTTGGCAAAGGGCTCTCTTAATTTATTGCCCATAAAGTAGAAGAGCTGGCAGCCTGCTGAGCTTTGCAAACATTGCAAGCGCCGTGTGTCATCAAGAGCTGTGGAAGCCCGCCTGCCAGCCATCACGGCTAACTGCAGTGCACGTCAAAGAGCTACTTGTGAGCTCTGCCGAGTCCTCTTCATCACTTGCAAGAGCTTTCAGGACAGGGCCAGGCACGTGCTGGGGAGCGGCAGATTCGGGGCAACTCGTTAATGTTCTCTCTAAAGCCTTTCTATAGAGACCCCCAACAGGATTTGAACCTTCAAAGATGTGTTTCTAGATGAATTGAGCCTATCATATTCTGTTTCCGCCCCTCCAGTTCTCAGGCACCTGAATCCAAAGCACATGCCTGTTTGAGTAATCCATACATTCATCCATTCATCCATTCTTCCTTCCTTCCTTCCTTCCTTCCTTCTCCTTTTCCTTTTCCTTCCCCTTTCACTTCCCTTTCCTTCCCTGCCATCCCATCCCATCACATCCATTCCCTTTCCTTCTTTTCCCTTCCCTTTCCTTCCTCTTTGTAGCATCAACGACTCTGTTGAAGACAGTTCTTCAGTACACCGAAATCCGTTTTCAGTAGGGGTGAACTGCAGCCAGAGGGGCCTATCCCTTTTGTAGCTGGTGGGGAGATGGTTCCAGCACTTTTGACGGGGGATGGAGCCATGGAGCCTTGAAGACCTGTCTTTGAGCAATTGAGGCATACTATCCTTCAGATGAGCTTTCATCCTCGTGCCTACACCAGGACACCTTGGGACAATCATCTCGCTCCATAAGATTATTGACATAATATACCATAGAGGAGCCTCCTTGATGACACTTGACTTATGTCTTCAGTAATTATGGCTTTCAACACCTTCCTGCCACAATAACTGATTGGAAAATTATCAGTTTAGACAAACATATGCCACATAAATAGAAACATAAAATGGAGATGACAAGGACTGTAAAATGTGAACAGAGAGATAAAATATCTCCTCCCACATTTCTATGTTCTTTAGCGGGTTCAGCAACACTTTCTGTAAAAGTGACTGTGCCACTAACCGCTTGATAGCACCAGAAGCGGGCACCTTCTGCTTTCCCTGAGTACTAATTGACAAAGTCAAAAATTTTAATGTTGTATAATCAAGTATAAAATTACAAATGCATCATAATTGGTTAGTGGTGACCCATAAAGCCTACTAAAAGACATTTCATCTTACTAGAGCCAATTATTGTATCTGTTTGCCCAATGGTAATGGCCTATTCATGAAAGACAGAACAAAAGGGAACAATTTATGAATTTATCAGTTAATCTCACCTGGGACCCGAAGACA